>NW_026775488.1:0-250000 GCF_963259705.1 Myotis daubentonii | reverse complement strand
AATTTTGGTAAAACTGTTAAAATACACAATGAGAGTTCCCAGAAATGATTAAGAACGTGTAATAAACACCTCAAGTACACGTAAATAGATTCTTAATACATTAACTGTCGAATTCAATCACGGAGGTTTCCCGTGGAAAGCCATGAAATGACGAAAATACTGGTAATATTTACAACTCCGGGTACTTCGGGTGGTGTTTTCACGGGACTGTGCTTCCAATTATTAAGAGTTCATGTTTACAGAGCTCAGAATTGGTGTGTAAAGCCTTGGAATGACGAGAATAGTGTTTATGTTTACAATTAAGGAGGATTGGGTTCGGCGTTTTTGTGTGTGAATCAGTTAAAATGGTGACGGTTCTAGTAAATGCTTCTAAGGAAACTGCCTAAATTTGGTAAAAACTGTTAAAATACACAATGAGAGTTCCCAGAAATGATTAAGAACGTGTAATAAACACCTCAAGTACACGTAAATAGATTCTTAATACATTAACTGTCGAATTCAATCACGGAG
Source organism: Myotis daubentonii (assembly GCF_963259705.1). Taxonomy (NCBI): domain Eukaryota; kingdom Metazoa; phylum Chordata; class Mammalia; order Chiroptera; family Vespertilionidae; genus Myotis; species Myotis daubentonii. The sequence goes on along the minus strand of NW_026775488.1, from coordinate 249,490 downwards.
GTTTCCCCTGGAAAGCCATGAAATGACGAAAATACAGGTAATATTTACAAATCCGGGTACTTCGGGTGGCGTTTTCACAGGACTGTGCTTTCAATTATTAAGAGTTCATGTTTACAGAGCTCAGAATTGGTGTGTAAAGCCTTGGAATGACGAGAATAGTGTTTATGTTTACAATTAAGGAGGATTGGGTTCGGCGTTTTTGTGTGTGAATCAGTTAAAATGGTGACGGTTCTAGTAAATACTTCTAAGCAAACTGCCTAATTTTGGCAAAACTGTTAAAATACACAATGATAGTTCCCAGAAATGATTAAAAACGTGGAAAAAACACTTCAAGTACACGTAAACAGATTTTACTACATTTAATGTCGTATTCAATCACAGAGGTTTCCCGTGGAAAGCTGTGAAATGACGAAAATACTGGTAATGTTTACAAATCCGGGTACTTCGGGTGGCGTTTTCACGGGACTGTGCTTTCAATTATTAAGAGTTCATGTTTACAGAGCTCAGAATTGGTATATAAAGCCTTGGAATCACGAGAATAGTGTTTATGTATACAATTAAGGAGGATTGGGTTCGGCATTTTTGTGTGTGAATCAGTTAAAATGGTGATGGTTCTAGTAAATGCTTCTAAGCAAACTGCCTAATTTTGGTAAAACTGTTAAAATACACAATGAGAGTTCCCAGAAATGATTAAGAACGTGTAATAAACACCTCAAGTACACGTAAATAGATTCTTAATACATTAACTGTCGAATTCAATCACGGAGGTTTCCCGTGGAAAGCCATGAAATGACGAAAATACTGGTAATATTTAGAACTCCGGGTACTTCGGGTGGCGTTTTCACGGGACCGTGCTTCCAATTATTAAGAGTTCATGTTTACAGAGCTCAGAATTGGTGTGTAAAGCCTTGGAATCACGAGAATAGTGTTTATGTTTACAATTAAGGAGGATTGGGTTCGGCGTTTTTGTGTGTGAATCAGTTAAAATGGTGACGGTTCTAGTAAATGCTTCTAAGGAAACTGCCTAATTTTGGTAAAACTGTTAAAATACACAATGAGAGTTCCCAGGAATGATTAAGAACGTGTAATAAACACCTCACGTACACGTAAGTAGATTCTTACTACATTTACTGTCGAATTCAATCACAGAGGTTTCCCGTGGAAAGCTGTGAAATGACGAAAATACTGGTAATGTTTACAAATCCGGGTACTTCGGGTGGCGTTTTCACAGGACTGTGCTTTCAATTATTAAGAGTTCATGATTACAGAGCTCAGAATTGGGGTGTAAAGCCTTGGAATGACGAGAATAGTGTTTATGTTTACAATTAAGGAGGATTCGGTTCAGCATTTTTGTGTGTGAATCAGTTAAAATGGTGACGGTTCTAGTAAATACTTCTAAGCAAACTGCCTAATTTTGGCAAAACTGTTAAAATAAACAATGATAGTTCCCAGAAATGATTAAAAACGTGGAAAAAACAGTTCAAGTACACGTAAACAGATTTTACTACATTTAATGTCGTATTCAATCACGGAGGTTTCCAGGGGAAAGCTGTGGAATGATGAAAATAGTGGTAATGTTTACAAGTCCGGGTACTTCCGGTGGCGTTTTCACGGGACTGTGCTTTCAATTATTAAGAGTTCATGTTTACAGAGCTCAGAATTGGTATATATTGCCTTGGAATCACGAGAATAGTGTTTATGTTTACAATTAAGGAGGATTGGGTTCGGCATTTTTGTGTGTGAGTGTGTGAATCAGTTAAAATGGTGACGGTTCTAGTAAATACTTCTAAGCAAACTGCCTAATTCTGGCAAAACTGTTAAAATAAACAATGATAGTTCCCAGAAATGATTAAAAACGTGTTATAAACACCTCAAGTACACGTAAACAGATTCTTACTACATTTAATGTCGTATTCAATCACGAAGGTTTCCAGGGAAAAGCTGTGGAATGAGGAAAATACTGGTAATATTTACAAGTCCGGGTACTTCCGGTGGCGTTTTCACGGGACTGTGCTTTCAATTATTAAGAGTTCATGTTTACAGAGCTCAGAATTGGTGTATAAAGCCTTGGAATCACGAGAATAGTGTTTATGTTTACAATTAAGGAGGATTGGGTTCGGCATTTTTGTGTGTGAATCAGTTAAAATGGTGACGGTTCTAGTAAATACTTCTAAGCAAACTGCCTAATTTTGGCAAAACTGTTAAAATAAACAATGATAGTTCCCAGAAATGATTAAAAACGTGGAAAAAACACTTCAAGTACACGTAAACAGATTTTACTACATTTAATGTCGTATTCAATCACGGAGGTTTCCAGGGGAAAGCTGTGGAATGACGAAAATAGTGGTAATGTTTACAAGTCCGGGTACTTCCGGTGGTGTTTTCACGGGACTGTGCTTTCAATTATTAAGAGTTCATGTTTACAGAGCTTAGAATTGGTGTATAAAGCCTTGGAATCACGAGAATAGTGTTTATGTTTACAATTAAGGAGGATTCGGTTCGGCATTTTTGTGTGTGAATCAGTGAAAATGGTGACGGTTCTAGTAAATGCTTCTAAGGAAACTGCCTAATTTTGGTAAAACTGTTAAAATACACAATGAGAGTTCCCAGGAATGATTAAGAACGTGTAATAAACACCTCAAGTACACGTAAATAGATTCTTAATACATTAACTGTCGAATTCAATCACGGAGGTTTCCCGTGGAAAGCCATGAAATGACGAAAATAGTGGTAATATTTACAACTCCGGGTACTTCGGGTGGCGTTTTCACGGGACTGTGCTTCCAATTATTAAGAGTTCATGTTTACAGAGCTCAGAATTGGTGTGTAAAGCCTTGGAATGACGAGAATAGTGTTTATGTTTACAATTAAGGAGGATTGGGTTCGGCATTTTTGTGTGTGAATCAGTTAAAATGGTGACGGTTCTAGTAAATACTTCTAAGCAAACTGCCTAATTTTGGCAAAACTGTTAAAATAAACAATGATAGTTCCCAGAAATGATTAAAAACGTGGAAAAAACAGTTCAAGTACACGTAAACAGATTTTACTACATTTAATGTCGTATTCAATCACGGAGGTTTCCAGGGGAAAGCTGTGGAATGACGAAAATAGTGGTAATGTTTACAAGTCCGGGTACTTCCGGTGGCGTTTTCACGGGACTGTGCTTTCAATTCTTAAGAGTTCATGTTTACAGAGCTCAGAATTGGTATATATTGCCTTGGAATCACGAGAATAGTGTTTATGTTTACAATTAAGGAGGATTGGGTTCGGCATTTTTGTGTGTGAATCAGTTAAAATGGTGATGGTTCTAGTAAATGCTTCTAAGGAAACTGCCTAATTTTGGTAAAACTGTTAAAATACACAATGAGAGTTCCCAGAAATGATTAAGAACGTGTTATAAACACCTCAAGTACACGTAAACAGATTCTTACTACATTTAATGTCGTATTCAATCACGAAGGTTTCCAGGGAAAAGCTGTGTAATGAGGAAAATACTGGTAATGTTTACAAGTCCGGGTACTTCCGGTGGCGTTTTCACGGGACTGTGCTTTCAATTATTAAGAGTTCATGTTTACAGAGCTCAGAATTGGTGTATAAAGCCTTGGAATCACGAGAATAGTGTTTATGTTTACAATTAAGGAGGATTGGGTTCGGCATTTTTGTGTGTGAATCAGTTAAAATGGTGATGGTTCTAGTAAATGCTTCTAAGGAAACTGCCTAATTTTGGTAAAACTGTTAAAATACACAATGAGAGTTCCCAGAAATGATTAAGAACGTGTAATAAACACCTCAAGTACACGTAAATAGATTCTTAATACATTAACTGTCGAATTCAATGGAGGTTTCCCGTGGAAAGCCATGAAATGACGAAAATACTGGTAATATTTCCAACTCCGGGTACTTCGGGTGGCGTTTTCACGGGACTGTCCTTTCAATTATTAAGAGTTCATGTTTACAGAGCTCAGAATTGGTGTATAAAGCCTTGGAATCACGAGAATAGTGTTTATGTTTACAATTAAGGAGGATTGGGTTCGGCATTTTTGTGTGTGAATCAGTTAAAATGGTGACGGTTCTAGTAAATGCTTCTAAGGAAACTGCCTAATTTTGGTAAAACTGTTAAAATACACAATGAGAGTTCCCAGAAATGATTAAGAACGTGTAATAAACACCTCAAGTACACGTAAACAGATTCTTACTACATTAACTGTCGAATTCAATCACGGAGGTTTCCGGTGGAAAGCCATGAAATGACGAAAATACTGGTAATATTTACAACTCCGGGTACTTCGGGTGGCGTTTTCACGGGACTGTGCTTCCAATTATTAAGAGTTCATGTTTACAGAGCTCAGAATTGGTGTGTAAAGCCTTGGAATGACGAGAATAGTGTTTATGTTTACAATTAAGGAGGATTGGGTTCGGCGTTTTTGTGTGTGAATCAGTTAAAATGGTGACGGTTCTAGTAAATGCTTCTAAGGAAACTGCCTAATTTTGGTAAAACTGTTAAAATACACAATGAGAGTTCCCAGAAATGATTAAGAACGTGTAATAAACACCTCAAGTACACGTAAATAGATTCTTAATACATTAACTGTCGAATTCAATCACGGAGGTTTCCCGTGGAAAGCCATGAAATGACGAAAATACTGGTAATATTTACAACTCCGGGTACTTCGGGTGGTGTTTTCACGGGACTGTGCTTCCAATTATTAAGAGTTCATGTTTACAGAGCTCAGAATTGGTGTGTAAAGCCTTGGAATGACGAGAATAGTGTTTATCTTTACAATTAAGGAGGATTGGGTTCGGCGTTTTTGTTTGTGAGTCAGTAAAAATGGTGACGGTTCTAGTAAATACTTCTAAGCAAACTGCCAAATTTTGGTAAAACTGTTAAAATACACAATGAGAGTTCCCAGAAATGATTAAGAACGTGTAATAAACACCTCAAGTACACGTAAACAGATTCTTACTACATTTAATGTCGTATTCAATCACGAAGGTTTCCAGGGAAAAGCTGTGGAATGACGAAAATACTGGTAATGTTTACAAGTCCGGGTACTTCCGGTGGCGTTTTCACGGGACTGTGCTTTCAATTATTAAGAGTTCATGTTTACAGAGCTCAGAATTGGTGTATAAAGCCTTGGAATCACGAGAATAGTGTTTATGTTTACAATTAAGGAGGATTGGGTTCGGCATTTTTGTGTGTGAATCAGTTAAAATGGTGATGGTTCTAGTAAATGCTATTAAGGAAACTGCCTAATTTTGGTAAAACTGTTAAAATACACAATGAGAGTTCCCAGAAATGATTAAGAACGTGTTATAAACACCTCAAGTACACGTAAACAGATTCTTACTACATTTAATGTCGTATTCAATCACGAAGGTTTCCAGGGAAAAGCTGTGGAATGAGGAAAATACTGGTAATGTTTACAAGTCCGGGTACTTCCGGTGGCGTTTTCACGGGACTGTGCTTTCAATTATTAAGAGTTCATGTTTACAGAGCTCAGAATTGGTGTATAAAGCCTTGGAATCACGAGAATAGTGTTTATGTTTACAATTAAGGAGGATTGGGTTCGGCATTTTTGTGTGTGAATCAGTTAAAATGGTGATGGTTCTAGTAAATGCTTCTAAGGAAACTGCCTAATTTTGGTAAAACTGTTAAAATACACAATGAGAGTTCCCAGAAATGATTAAGAACGTGTAATAAACACCTCAAGTACACGTAAATAGATTCTTAATACATTAACTGTCGAATTCAATGGAGGTTTCCCGTGGAAAGCCATGAAATGACGAAAATACTGGTAATATTTCCAACTCCGGGTACTTCGGGTGGCGTTTTCACGGGACTGTCCTTTCAATTATTAAGAGTTCATGTTTACAGAGCTCAGAATTGGTGTATAAAGCCTTGGAATCACGAGAATAGTGTTTATGTTTACAATTAAGGAGGATTGGGTTCGGCATTTTTGTGTGTGAATCAGTTAAAATGGTGACGGTTCTAGTAAATGCTTCTAAGGAAACTGCCTAATTTTGGTAAAACTGTTAAAATACACAATGAGAGTTCCCAGAAATGATTAAGAACGTGTAATAAACACCTCAAGTACACGTAAACAGATTCTTACTACATTAACTGTCGAATTCAATCACGGAGGTTTCCGGTGGAAAGCCATGAAATGACGAAAATACTGGTAATATTTACAACTCCGGGTACTTCGGGTGGCGTTTTCACGGGACTGTGCTTCCAATTATTAAGAGTTCATGTTTACAGAGCTCAGAATTGGTGTGTAAAGCCTTGGAATGACGAGAATAGTGTTTATGTTTACAATTAAGGAGGATTGGGTTCGGCGTTTTTGTGTGTGAATCAGTTAAAATGGTGACGGTTCTAGTAAATGCTTCTAAGGAAACTGCCTAATTTTGGTAAAACTGTTAAAATACACAATGAGAGTTCCCAGAAATGATTAAGAACGTGTAATAAACACCTCAAGTACACGTAAATAGATTCTTAATACATTAACTGTCGAATTCAATCACGGAGGTTTCCCGTGGAAAGCCATGAAATGACGAAAATACTGGTAATATTTACAACTCCGGGTACTTCGGGTGGCGTTTTCACGGGACTGTGCTTCCAATTATTAAGAGTTCATGTTTACAGAGCTCAGAATTGGTGTGTAAAGCCTTGGAATGACGAGAATAGTGTTTATGTTTACAATTAAGGAGGATTGGGTTCGGCGTTTTTGTTTGTGAGTCAGTAAAAATGGTGACGGTTCTAGTAAATACTTCTAAGCAAACTGCCAAATTTTGGTAAAACTGTTAAAATACACAATGAGAGTTCCCAGAAATGATTAAGAACGTGTAATAAACACCTCAAGTACACGTAAACAGATTCTTACTACATTTAATGTCGTATTCAATCACGAAGGTTTCCAGGGAAAAGCTGTGGAATGACGAAAATACTGGTAATGTTTACAAGTCCGGGTACTTCCGGTGGCGTTTTCACGGGACTGTGCTTTCAATTATTAAGAGTTCATGTTTACAGAGCTCAGAATTGGTGTATAAAGCCTTGGAATCACGAGAATAGTGTTTATGTTTACAATTAAGGATGATTGGGTTCGGCATTTTTGTGTGTCAATCAGTGAAAATGGTGACGGGTCTAGTAAATGCTTCTAAGGAAACTGCCTAATTTTGGTAAAACTGTTAGAATACACAATGAGAGTTCCCAGGAATGATTAAGAACGTGTAATAAACACCTCAAGTACACGTAAATAGATTCTTAATACATTAACTGTCGAATTCAATCACGGAGGTTTCCCGTGGAAAGCCATGAAATGACGAAAATACAGGTAATATTTACAACTCCGGGTACTTCGGGTGGCGTTTTCACGGGACTGTGCTTCCAATTATTAAGAGTTCATGTTTACAGAGCTCAGAATTGGTGTGTAAAGCCTTGGAATGACGAGAATAGTGTTTATGTTTACAATTAAGGAGGATTGGGTTCGGCATTTTTGTGTGTGAATCAGTTAAAATGGTGACGGTTCTAGTAAATGCTTCTAAGGAAACTGCCTAATTTTGGTAAAACTGTTAAAATACACAATGAGAGTTCCCAGAAATGATTAAGAACGTGTAATAAACACCTCAAGTACACGTAAATAGATTCTTAATACATTAACTGTCGAATTCAATGGAGGTTCCCGTGGAAAGCCATGAAATGACGAAAATACTGGTAATATTTCCAACTCCGGGTACTTCGGGTGGCGTTTTCACGGGACTGTCCTTTCAATTATTAAGAGTTCATGTTTACAGAGCTCAGAATTGGGGTATAAAGCCTTGGAATCACGAGAATAGTGTTTATGTTTACAATTAAGGAGGATTGGGTTCGGCATTTTTGTGTGTGAATCAGTTAAAATGGTGACGGTTCTAGTAAATGCTTCTAAGGAAACTGCCTAATTTTGGTAAAACTGTTAAAATACACAATGAGTTTTCCCAGAAATGATTAAGAACGTGTAATAAACACCTCAAGTACACGTAAATAGATTCTTAATACATTAACTGTCGAATTAAATCACGGAGGTTTCCCGTGGAAAGCTGTGAAATGACGAAAATACTGGTAATGTTTACGAATCCGGGTACTTCGGGTGTCGTTTTCACAGGACTTTGCTTTCAATTATTAAGAGTTCATGTTTACAGAGCTCAGAATTGGGGTGTAAAGCCTTGGAATGACGAGAATAGTGTTTATGTTTACAATTAAGGAGGATTGGGTTCGGCAATTTTGTGTGTGAATCAGTTAAAATGGTGACGGTTCTAGTAATTACTTCTAAGCAAACTGCCTAATTTTGGTAAAACTGTTAAAATACACAATGAGAGTTCCCAGAAATGATTAAGAACGTGTAATAAACACCTCAAGTACACGTAAACAGATTCTTACTACATTTAATGTCGTATTCAATCACGAAGGTTTCCAGGGAAAAGCTGTGGAATGAGGAAAATACTGGTAATATTTACAAGTTCGGGTACTTCCGGTGGCGTTTTCACGGGACTGTGCTTTCAATTATTAAGAGTTCATGTTTACAGAGCTCAGAATTGGTGTATAAAGCCTTGGAATCACGAGAATAGTGTTTATGTTTACAATTAAGGAGGATTGGGTTCGGAATTTTTGTGTGTGAATTAGTTAAAATGGTGACGGTTCTAGTAAATGCTTCTAAGGAAACTGCCTAATTTTGGTAAAACTGTTAAAATACACAATGAGAGTTCCCAGAAATGATTAAGAACGTGTAATAAACACCTCAAGTACACGTAAATAGATTCTTAATACATTAACTGTCGAATTCAATCACGGAGGTTTCCCGTGGAAAGCCATGAAATGACGAAAATACTGGTAATATTTAAAACTCCGGGTACTTCGGGTGGCGTTTTCACGGGACTGTCCTTTCAATTATTAAGAGTTCATGTATACAGAGCTCAGAATTGGTGTATAAAGCCTTGGAATCACGAGAATAGTGTTTATGTTTACAATTAAGGAGGATTGGGTTCGGCATTTTTGTGTGTCAATCAGTGAAAATGGTGACGGTTCTACTAAATGCTTCTAAGGAAACTGCCTAATTTTGGTAAAACTGTTAAAATACACAATGAGAGTTCCCAGGAATGATTAAGAACGTGTAATAAACACCTCAAGTACACGTAAATAGATTCTTAATACATTAACTGTCGAATTCAATCACGGAGCTTTCCCGTGGAAAGCCATGAAATGACGAAAATACAGGTAATATTTACAACTCCGGGTACTTCGGGTGGCGTTTTCACGGGACTGTGCTTCCAATTATTAAGAGTTCATGTTTACAGAGCTCAGAATTGGTGTGTAAAGCCTTGGAATGACGAGAATAGTGTTTATGTTTACAATTAAGGAGGATTGGGTTCGGCGTTTTTGTGTGTGAATCAGTTAAAATGGTGACGGTTCTAGTAAATACTTCTAAGCAAACTGCCTAATTTTGGTAAAACTGTTAAAATACACAATGAGAGTTCTCAGAAATGATTAAGAACGTGTAATAAACACCTCAAGTATACGTAAGTAGGTTCTTACTACATTTACTGTCGAATTCAATCACAGAGGTTTCCCGTGGAAAGCTGTGAAATGACGAAAATACTGGTAATGTTTACAAATCCGGGTACTTCGGGTGGCGTTTTCACAGGACTGTGCTTTCAATTATTAAGAGTTCATGTTTACAGAGCTCAGAATTGGTGTGTAAAGCCTTGGAATGACGAGAATAGTGTTTATGTTTACAATTAAGGAGGATTGGGTTCGGCGTTTTTGTGTGTGAATCAGTTAAAATGGTGACGGTTCTAGTAAATACTTCTAAGCAAACTGCCTAATTTTGGTAAAACTGTTAAAATACACAATGAGAGTTCCCAGAAATGATTAAGAACGTGTAATAAACACCTCAAGTACACGTAAACAGATTCTTACTACATTAACTGTCGAATTCAATCACGGAGGTTTCCGGTGGAAAGCCATGAAATGACGAAAATACTGGTAATATTTACAACTCCGGGAACTTCGGGTGGCGTTTTCACGGGACTGTGCTTCCAATTATTAAGAGTTCATGTTTACAGAGCTCAGAATTGGTGTGTAAAGCCTTGGAATGACGAGAATAGTGTTTATGTTTACAATTAAGGAGGATTGGGTTCGGCGTTTTTGTGTGTGAATCAGTTAAAATGGTGACGGTTCTAGTAAATGCTTCTAAGGAAACTGCCTAATTTTGGTAAAACTGTTAAAATACACAATGAGAGTTCCCAGAAATGATTAAGAACGTGTAATAAACACCTCAAGTACACGTAAATAGATTCTTAATACATTAACTGTCGAATTCAATCACGGAGGTTTCCCGTGGAAAGCCATGAAATGACGAAAATACTGGTAATATTTACAACTCCGGGTACTTCGGGTGGCGTTTTCACGGGACTGTGCTTCCAATTATTAAGAGTTCATGTTTACAGAGCTCAGAATTGGTGTGTAAAGCCTTGGAATGACGAGAATAGTGTTTATGTTTACAAATAAGGAGGATTGGGTTCGGCGTTTTTGTGTGTGAGTCAGTTATAATGGTGACGGTTCTAGTAAATACTTCTAAGCAAACTGCCTAATTTTGGTAAAACTGTTAAAATACACAATGAGAGTTCCCAGAAATGATTAAGAACGTGTAATAAACACCTCAAGTACACGTAAACAGATTCTTACTACATTTAATGTCGTATTCAATCACGAAGGTTTCCAGGGAAAAGCTGTGGAATGACGAAAATACTGGTAATGTATACAAGTCCGGGTACTTCCGGTGGCATTTTCACGGGACTGTGCTTTCAATTATTAAGAGTTCATGTTTACAGAGCTCAGAATTGGTGTATAAAGCCTTGGAATCACGAGAATAGTGTTTATGTTTACAATTAAGGAGGATTGGGTTCGGCATTTTTGTGTGTCAAACAGTGAAAATGGTGACGGTTCTAGTAAATGCTTCTAAGGAAACTGCCTAATTTTGGTAAAACTGTTAGAATACACAATGAGAGTTCCCAGGAATGATTAAGAACGTGTAATAAACACCTCAAGTACACGTAAATAGATTCTTAATACATTAACTGTCGAATTCAATCACGGAGGTTTCCCGTGGAAAGCCATGAAATGACGAAAATACAGGTAATATTTACAACTCCGGGTACTTCGGGTGGCGTTTTCACGGGACTGTGCTTCCAATTATTAAGAGTTCATGTTTACAGAGCTCAGAATTGGTGTGTAAAGCCTTGGAATGACGAGAATAGTGTTTATGTTTACAATTAAGGAGGATTGGGTTCGGCGTTTTTGTGTGTGAATCTGTTAAAATGGTGACGGTTCTAGTAAATACTTCTAAGCAAACTGCCTAATTTTGGTAAAACTGTTAAAATACACAATGAGAGTTCTCAGAAATGATTAAGAACGTGTAATAAACACCTCAAGTACACGTAAACAGATTCTTACTACATTTAATGTCGTATTCAATCACGAAGGTTTCCAGGGAAAAGCTGTGGAATGACGAAAATACTGGTAATGTTTACAAGTCCGGGTACTTCCGGTGGCGTTTTCACGGGACTGTGCTTTCAATTATTAAGAGTTCATGTTTACAGAGCTCAGAATTGGTGTATAAAGCCTTGGAATCACGAGAATAGTGTTTATGTTTACAATTAAGGAGGATTCGGTTCGGCATTTTTGTGTGTGAATCAGTTAAAATGGTGACGGTTCTAGTAAATGCTTCTAAGGAAACTGCCTAATTTTGGTAAAACTGTTAAAATACACAATGAGTTTTCCCAGAAATGATTAAGAACGTGTAATAAACACCTCAAGTACACGTAAATAGATTCTTAATACATTAACTCTCGAATTCAATCACGGAGGTTTCCCGTGGAAAGCCATGAAATGACGAAAATACTGGTAATATTAACAACTCCGGGTACTTCGGGTGGCGTTTTCACGGGACTGTGCTTCCAATTATTAAGAGTTCATGTTTACAGAGCTCAGAATTGGTGTGTAAAGCCTTGGAATTACGAGAATAGTGTTTATGTTTATAATTAAGGAGGATTGGGTTCGGCGTTTTTGTGTGTGAGTCAGTTAAAATGGTGACGGTTCTACTAAATACTTCTAAGCAAACTGCCTAATTTTGGTAAAACTGTTAAAATACACAATGAGAGTTCCCAGAAATGATTAAGAACGTGAAATAAACACCTCAAGTACACGTAAACAGATTCTTACTACATTTAATGTCGTATTCAATCACGAAGGTTTCCAGGGAAAAGCTGTGGAATGAGGAAAATACTGGTAATGTTTACAAGTCCGGGTACTTCCGGTGGCGTTTTCACGGGACTGTGCTTTCAATTATTAAGAGTTCATGTTTACAGAGCTCAGAATTGGTGTATAAAGCCTTGGAATCACGAGAATAGTGTTTATGTTTACAATTAAGGAGGATTGGGTTCGGCATTTTTGTGTGTCAATCAGTGAAAATGGTGACGGTTCTAGTAAATGCTTCTAAGGAAACTGCCTAATTTTAGTAAAACTGTTAAAATACACAGTGATAGTTCCCAGGAATGATTAAGAACGTGTAATAAACACCTCAAGTACACGTAAATAGATTCTTAATACATTAACTGTCGAATTCAATCACGGAGGTTTCCCGTGGAAAGCCATGAAATGACGAAAATACAGGTAATATTTACAAATCCGGGTACTTCGGGTGGCGTTTTCACGGGACTGTGCTTCCAATTATTAAGAGTTCATGTTTACAGAGCTCAGAATTGGTGTGTAAAGCCTTGGAATGACGAGAATAGTGTTTATGTTTACAATTAAGGAGGATTGGGTTCGGGGTTTTTGTGTGTGAATCAGTTAAAATGGTGACGGTTCTAGTAAATACTTCTAAGCAAACTGCCTAATTTTGGTAAAACTGTTAAAATACACAATGAGAGTTCCCAGAAATGATTAAAAACGTGGAAAAAACACTTCAAGTACACGTAAACAGATTCTTACTACATTTAATATCGTATTCAATCACGGAGGTTTCCAGGGGAAAGCTGTGGAATGACGAAAATACTGGTAATGTTTACAAGTCCGGGTACTTCTGGTGGCGTTTTCACGGGACTGTCCTTTCAATTATTAAGAGTTCATGTTTACAGAGCTCAGAATTGGTGTGTAAAGCCTTGGAATGACGAGAATAGTGTTTATGTTTACAATTAGGAGGATTGGGTTCGGCATTTTTGTGTGTCAATCAGTTAAAATGGTGACGGTTCTAGTAAATGCTTCTAAGGAAACTGCCTAATTTTGGTAAAACTGTTAAAATACACAATGAGAGTTCCCAGGAATGATTAAGAACGTGTAATAAACACCTCAAGTACACGTAAATAGATTCTTAATACATTAACTGTCGAATTCAATCACGGAGGTTTCCCGTGGAAAGCCGTGAAATGACGAAAATACTGGTAATGTTTACAACTCCGGGTACTTCCGGTGGCGTTTTCACGGGACTGTGCTTTCAATTATTAAGAGTTCATGTTTACAGAGCTCAGAATTGGTGTATAAAGCCTTGGAATCACGAGAATAGTGTTTATGTTTACAATTAAGGAGGATTCGGTTCGGCATTTTTGTGTGTGAATCAGTTAAAATGGTGACGGTTCTAGTAAATGCTTCTAATGAAACTGCCTAATTTTGGTAAAACTGTTAAAATACACAATGAGTTTTCCCAGAAATGATTAAGAACGTGTAATAAACACCTCAAGTACACGTAAATAGATTCTTAGTACATTAACTGTCGAATTCAATCACGGAGGTTTCCCGTAGAAAGCCATGAAATGACGAAAATACTGGTAATATTTACAACTCCGGGTACTTCGGGTGGCGTTTTCACGGGACTGTGCTTCCAATTATTAAGAGTTCATGTTTACAGAGCTCAGAATTGGTGTGTAAAGCCTTGGAATGACGAGAATAGTGTTTATGTTTACAATTAAGGAGGATTGGGTTCGGCGTTTTTGTGTGTGAGTCAGTTAAAATGGTGACGGTTCTACTAAATACTTCTAAGCAAACTGCCTAATTTTGGTAAAACTGTTAAAATACACAATGAGAGTTCCCAGAAATGATTAAGAACGTGTAATAAACACCTCAAGTACACGTAAATAGATTCTTAATACATTAACTGTCGAATTCAATGGAGGTTTCCCGTGGAAAGCCATGAAATAACGAAAATACTGGTAATATTTCCAACTCCGGGTACTTCGGGTGGCGTTTTCACGGGACTGTCCTTTCAATTATTAAGAGTTCATGTTTACAGAGCTCAGAATTGGTGTATAAAGCCTTGGAATCACGAGAATAGTGTTTATGTTTACAATTAAGGAGGATTGGGTTCGGCATTTTTGTGTGTGAATCAGTTAAAATGGTGACGGTTCTAGTAAATACTTCTAAGCAAACTGCCTAATTTTGGCAAAACTGTTAAAATAAACAATGATAGTTCCCAGAAATGATTAAAAACGTGGAAAAAACACTTCAAGTACACGTAAACAGATTTTACTACATTTAATGTCGTATTCAATCACGGAGGTTTCCAGGGGAAAGCTGTGGAATGACGAAAATAGTGGTAATGTTTACAAGTCCGGGTACTTCCGGTGGTGTTTTCACGGGACTGTGCTTTCAATTATTAAGAGTTCATGTTTACAGAGCTTAGAATTGGTGTATAAAGCCTTGGAATCACGAGAATAGTGTTTATGTTTACAATTAAGGAGGATTCGGTTCGGCATTTTTGTGTGTGAATCAGTGAAAATGGTGACGGTTCTAGTAAATGCTTCTAAGGAAACTGCCTAATTTTGGTAAAACTGTTAAAATACACAATGAGAGTTCCCAGGAATGATTAAGAACGTGTAATAAACACCTCAAGTACACGTAAATAGATTCTTAATACATTAACTGTCGAATTCAATCACGGAGGTTTCCCGTGGAAAGCCATGAAATGACGAAAATAGTGGTAATATTTACAACTCCGGGTACTTCGGGTGGCGTTTTCACGGGACTGTGCTTCCAATTATTAAGAGTTCATGTTTACAGAGCTCAGAATTGGTGTGTAAAGCCTTGGAATGACGAGAATAGTGTTTATGTTTACAATTAAGGAGGATTGGGTTCGGCGTTTTTGTGTGTGAATCAGTTAAAATGGTGACGGTTCTAGTAAATACTTCTAAGCAAACTGCCTAATTTTGGTAAAACTGTTAAAATACACAATGAGAGTTCTCAGAAATGATTAAGAACGTGTAATAAACACCTCACGTACACGTAAGTAGATTCTTACTACATTTACTGTCGAATTCAATCACAGAGGTTTCCCGTGGAAAGCTGTGAAATGACGAAAATACTGGTAATGTTTACAAATCCGGGTACTTCGGGTGGCGTTTTCAGAGGACTGTGCTTTCAATTATTAAGAGTTCATGTTTACAGAGCTCAGAATTGGGGTGTAAAGCCTTGGAATGACGAGAATAGTGTTTATGTTTACAATTAAGGAGGATTCGGTTCGGCATTTTTGTGTGTGAATCAGTTAAAATGGTGACGGTTCTAGTAAATACTTCTAAGCAAACTGCCTAATTTTGGCAAAACTGTTAAAATAAACAATGATAGTTCCCAGAAATGATTAAAAACGTGGAAAAAACAGTTCAAGTACACGTAAACAGATTTTACTACATTTAATGTCGTATTCAATCACGGAGGTTTCCGGTGGAAAGCCATGAAATGACGAAAATACTGGTAATATTTACAACTCCGGGTAGTTCGGGTGGTGTTTTCACGGGACTGTGCTTCCAATTATTAAGAGTTCATGTTTACAGAGCTCAGAATTGGTGTGTAAAGCCTTGGAATGACGAGAATAGTGTTTATGTTTACAATTAAGGAGGATTGGGTTCGGCGTTTTTGTGTGTGAGTCAGTTATAATGGTGACGGTTCTAGTAAATACTTCTAAGCAAACTGCCTAATTTTGGTAAAACTGTTAAAATACACAATGAGAGTTCCCAGAAATGATTAAGAACGTGTAATAAACACCTCAAGTACACGTAAACAGATTCTTACTACATTTAATGTCGTATTCAATCACGAAGGTTTCCAGGGAAAAGCTGTGGAATGACGAAAATACTGGTAATGTATACAAGTCCGGGTACTTCCGGTGGCATTTTCACGGGACTGTGCTTTCAATTATTAAGAGTTCATGTTTACAGAGCTCAGAATTGGTGTATAAAGCCTTGGAATCACGAGAATAGTGTTTATGTTTACAATTAAGGAGGATTGGGTTCGGCATTTTTGTGTGTCAAACAGTGAAAATGGTGACGGTTCTAGTAAATGCTTCTAAGGAAACTGCCTAATTTTGGTAAAACTGTTAGAATACACAATGAGAGTTCCCAGGAATGATTAAGAACGTGTAATAAACACCTCAAGTACACGTAAATAGATTCTTAATACATTAACTGTCGAATTCAATCACGGAGGTTTCCCGTGGAAAGCCATGAAATGACGAAAATACAGGTAATATTTACAACTCCGGGTACTTCGGGTGGCGTTTTCACGGGACTGTGCTTCCAATTATTAAGAGTTCATGTTTACAGAGCTCAGAATTGGTGTGTAAAGCCTTGGAATGACGAGAATAGTGTTTATGTTTACAATTAAGGAGGATTGGGTTCGGCGTTTTTGTGTGTGAATCTGTTAAAATGGTGACGGTTCTAGTAAATACTTCTAAGCAAACTGCCTAATTTTGGTAAAACTGTTAAAATACACAATGAGAGTTCTCAGAAATGATTAAGAACGTGTAATAAACACCTCAAGTACACGTAAACAGATTCTTACTACATTTAATGTCGTATTCAATCACGAAGGTTTCCAGGGAAAAGCTGTGGAATGACGAAAATACTGGTAATGTTTACAAGTCCGGGTACTTCCGGTGGCGTTTGCACGGGACTGTGCTTTCAATTATTAAGAGTTCATGTTTACAGAGCTCAGAATTGGTGTATAAAGCCTTGGAATCACGAGAATAGTGTTTATGTTTACAATTAAGTAGGATTCGGTTCGGCATTTTTGTGTGTGAATCAGTTAAAATGGTGACGGTTCTAGTAAATGCTTCTAAGGAAACTGCCTAATTTTGGTAAAACTGTTAAAATACACAATGAGTTTTCCCAGAAATGATTAAGAACGTGTAATAAACACCTCAAGTACACGTAAATAGATTCTTAATACATTAACTCTCGAATTCAATCACGGAGGTTTCCCGTGGAAAGCCATGAAATGACGAAAATACTGGTAATATTTACAACTCCGGGTACTTCGGGTGGCGTTTTCACGGGACTGTGCTTCCAATTATTAAGAGTTCATGTTTACAGAGCTCAGAATTGGTGTGTAAAGCCTTGGAATGACGAGAATAGTGTTTATGTTTATAATTAAGGAGGATTGGGTTCGGCGTTTTTGTGTGTGAGTCAGTTAAAATGGTGACGGTTCTACTAAATACTTCTAAGCAAACTGCCTAATTTTGGTAAAACTGTTAAAATACACAATGAGAGTTCCCAGAAATGATTAAGAACGTGAAATAAACACCTCAAGTACACGTAAACAGATTCTTACTACATTTAATGTCGTATTCAATCACGAAGGTTTCCAGGGAAAAGCTGTGGAATGAGGAAAATACTGGTAATGTTTACAAGTCCGGGTACTTCCGGTGGCGTTTTCACGGGACTGTGCTTTCAATTATTAAGAGTTCATGTTTACAGAGCTCAGAATTGGTGTATAAAGCCTTGGAATCACGAGAATAGTGTTTATGTTTACAATTAAGGAGGATTGGGTTCGGCATTTTTGTGTGTCAATCAGTGAAAATGGTGACGGTTCTAGTAAATGCTTCTAAGGAAACTGCCTAATTTTAGTAAAACTGTTAAAATACACAGTGATAGTTCCCAGGAATGATTAAGAACGTGTAAAAAACACCTCAAGTACACGTAAATAGATTCTTAATACATTAACTGTCGAATTCAATCACGGAGGTTTCCCGTGGAAAGCCATGAAATGACGAAAATACAGGTAATATTTACAAATCCGGTACTTCGGTTGGCGTTTTCACGGGACTGTGCTTCCAATTATTAAGAGTTCATGTTTACAGAGCTCAGAATTGGTGTGTAAAGCCTTGGAATGACGAGAATAGTGTTTATGTTTACAATTAAGGAGGATTGGGTTCGGGGTTTTTGTGTGTGAATCAGTTAAAATGGTGACGGTTCTAGTAAATACTTCTAAGCAAACTGCCTAATTTTGGTAAAACTGTTAAAATACACAATGAGAGTTCCCAGAAATGATTAAAAACGTGGAAAAAACACTTCAAGTACACGTAAACAGATTCTTACTACATTTAATGTCGTATTCAATCACGGAGGTTTCCAGGGGAAAGCTGTGGAATGACGAAAATACTGGTAATGTTTACAAGTCCGGGTACTTCTGGTGGCGTTTTCACGGGACTGTCCTTTCAATTATTAAGAGTTCATGTTTACAGAGCTCAGAATTGGTGTGTAAAGCCTTGGAATGACGAGAATAGTGTTTATGTTTACAATTAGGAGGATTGGGTTCGGCATTTTTGTGTGTGAATCAGTTAAAATGGTGATGGTTCTAGTAAATGCTTCTAAGGAAACTGCCTAATTTTGGTAAAACTGTTAAAATACACAATGAGAGTTCCCAGAAATGATTAAGAACGTGTTATAAACACCTCAAGTACACATAAACAGATTCTTACTACATTTAATGTCGTATTCAATCACGAAGGTTTCCAGGGAAAAGCTGTGGAATGAGGAAAATACTGGTAATGTTTACAAGTCCGGGTACTTCCGGTGGCGTTTTCACGGGACTGTGCTTTCAATTATTAAGAGTTCATGTTTACAGAGCTCAGAATTGGTGTATAAAGCCTTGGAATCACGAGAATAGTGTTTATGTTTACAATTAAGGAGGATTGGGTTCGGCATTTTTGTGTGTGAATCAGTTAAAATGGTGATGGTTCTAGTAAATGCTTCTAAGGAAACTGCCTAAATTTGGTAAAACTGTTAAAATACACAATGAGAGTTCCCAGAAATGATTAAGAACGTGTAATAAACACCTCAAGTTCACGTAAATAGATTCTTAATACATTAACTGTCGAATTCAATGGAGGTTTCCCGTGGAAAGCCATGAAATGACGAAAATACTGGTAATATTTCCAACTCCGGGTACTTCGGGTGGAGTTTTCACGGGACTGTCCTTTCAATTATTAAGAGTTCATGTTTACAGAGCTCAGAATTGGTGTATAAAGCCTTGGAATCACGAGAATAGTGTTTATGTTTACAATTAAGGAGGATTGGGTTCGGCATTTTTGTGTGTGAATCAGTTAAAATGGTGACGGTTCTAGTAAATGCTTCTAAGGAAACTGCCTAATTTTGGTAAAACTGTTAAAATACACAATGAGAGTTCCCAGAAATGATTAAGAACGTGTAATAAACACCTCAAGTACACGTAAACAGATTCTTACTACATTAACTGTCGAATTCAATCACGGAGGTTTCCGGTGGAAAGCCATGAAATGACGAAAATACTGGTAATATTTACAACTCCGGGTACTTCGGGTGGCGTTTTCACGGGACTGTGCTTCCAATTATTAAGAGTTCATGTTTACAGAGCTCAGACTTGGTGTGTAAAGCCTTGGAATGACGAGAATAGTGTTTATGTTTACAATTAAGGAGGATTGGGTTCGGCATTTTTGTGTGTGAGTCAGTTATAATGGTGACGGTTCAAGTAAATACTTCTAAGCAAACTGCCTAATTTTGGTAAAACTGTTAAAATACACAATGAGAGTTCCCAGAAATGATTAAGAACGTGTAATAAACACCTCAAGTACACGTAAACAGATTCTTACTACATTTAATGTCGTATTCAATCACGAAGGTTTCCAGGGAAAAGCTGTGGAATGACGAAAATACTGGTAATGTATACAAGTCCGGGTACTTCCGGTGGCATTTTCACGGGACTGTGCTTTCAATTATTAAGAGTTCATGTTTACAGAGCTCAGAATTGGTGTATAAAGCCTTGGAATCACGAGAATAGTGTTTATGTTTACAATTAAGGAGGATTGGGTTCGGCATTTTTGTGTGTCAAACAGTGAAAATGGTGACGGTTCTAGTAAATGCTTCTAAGGAAACTGCCTAATTTTGGTAAAACTGTTAGAATACACAATGAGAGTTCCCAGGAATGATTAAGAACGTGTAATAAACACCTCAAGTACACGTAAATAGATTCTTAATACATTAACTCTCGAATTCAATCACGGAGGTTTCCCGTGGAAAGCCATGAAATGACGAAAATACTGGTAATATTTACAACTCCGGGTACTTCGGGTGGCGTTTTCACGGGACTGTGCTTCCAATTATTAAGAGTTCATGTTTACAGAGCTCAGAATTGGTGTGTAAAGCCTTGGAATGACGAGAATAGTGTTTATGTTTATAATTAAGGAGGATTGGGTTCGGCGTTTTTGTGTGTGAGTCAGTTAAAATGGTGACGGTTCTACTAAATACTTCTAAGCAAACTGCCTAATTTTGGTAAAACTGTTAAAATACACAATGAGAGTTCCCAGAAATGATTAAGAACGTGAAATAAACACCTCAAGTACACGTAAACAGATTCTTACTACATTTAATGTCGTATTCAATCACGAAGGTTTCCAGGGAAAAGCTGTGGAATGAGGAAAATACTGGTAATGTTTACAAGTCCGGGTACTTCCGGTGGCGTTTTCACGGGACTGTGCTTTCAATTATTAAGAGTTCATGTTTACAGAGCTCAGAATTGGTGTATAAAGCCTTGGAATCACGAGAATAGTGTTTATGTTTACAATTAAGGAGGATTGGGTTCGGCATTTTTGTGTGTCAATCAGTGAAAATGGTGACGGTTCTAGTAAATGCTTCTAAGGAAACTGCCTAATTTTAGTAAAACTGTTAAAATACACAGTGATAGTTCCCAGGAATGATTAAGAACGTGTAATAAACACCTCAAGTACACGTAAATAGATTCTTAATACATTAACTGTCGAATTCAATCACGGAGGTTTCCCGTGGAAAGCCATGAAATGACGAAAATACAGGTAATATTTACAAATCCGGGTACTTCGGTTGGCGTTTTCACGGGACTGTGCTTCCAATTATTAAGAGTTCATGTTTACAGAGCTCAGAATTGGTGTGTAAAGCCTTGGAATGACGAGAATAGTGTTTATGTTTACAATTAAGGAGGATTGGGTTCGGGGTTTTTGTGTGTGAATCAGTTAAAATGGTGACGGTTCTAGTAAATACTTCTAAGCAAACTGCCTAATTTTGGTAAAACTGTTAAAATACACAATGAGAGTTCCCAGAAATGATTAAAAACGTGGAAAAAACACTTCAAGTACACGTAAACAGATTCTTACTACATTTAATGTCGTATTCAATCACGGAGGTTTCCAGGGGAAAGCTGTGGAATGACGAAAATACTGGTAATGTTTACAAGTCCGGGTACTTCTGGTGGCGTTTTCACGGGACTGTCCTTTCAATTATTAAGAGTTCATGTTTACAGAGCTCAGAATTGGTGTGTAAAGCCTTGGAATGACGAGAATAGTGTTTATGTTTACAATTAGGAGGATTGGGTTCGGCATTTTTGTGTGTCAATCAGTTAAAATGGTGACGGTTCTAGTAAATGCTTCTAAGGAAACTGCCTAATTTTGGAAAAACTGTTAAAATACACAATGAGTTTTCCCAGAAATGATTAAGAACGTGTAATAAACACCTCAAGTACACGTAAATAGATTCTTAATACATTAACTGTCGAATTCAATCACGGAGGTTTCCCGTGGAAAGCCATGAAATGACGAAAATACTGGTAATATTTACAACTCCGGGTACTTCGGGTGGCGTTTTCACGGGACTGTGCTTCCAATTATTAAGAGTTCATGTTTACAGAGCTCAGAATTGGTGTGTAAAGCCTTGGAATGACGAGAATAGTGTTTATGTTTATAATTAAGGAGGATTGGGTTCGGCGTTTTTGTGTGTGAGTCAGTTAAAATGGTGACGGTTCTACTAAATACTTCTAAGCAAACTGCCTAATTTTGGTAAAACTGTTAAAATACACAATGAGAGTTCCCAGAAATGATTAAGAACGTGTAATAAACACCTCAAGTACACGTAAATAGATTCTTAATACATTAACTGTCGAATTCAATGGAGGTTTCCCGTGGAAAGCCATGAAATGACGAAAATACTGGTAATATTTCCAACTCCGGGTACTTCGGGTGGCGTTTTCACGGGACTGTCCTTTCAATTATTAAGAGTTCATGTTTACAGAGCTCAGAATTGGTGTATAAAGCCTTGGAATCACGAGAATAGTGTTTATGTTTACAATTAAGGAGGATTGGGTTCGGCATTTTTGTGTGTGAATCAGTTAAAATGGTGACGGTTCTAGTAAATACTTCTAAGCAAACTGCCTAATTTTGGCAAAACTGTTAAAATAAACAATGATAGTTCCCAGAAATGATTAAAAACGTGGAAAAAACAGTTCAAGTACACGTAAACAGATTTTACTACATTTAATGTCGTATTCAATCACGGAGGTTTCCAGGGGAAAGCTGTGGAATGACGAAAATAGTGGTAATGTTTACAAGTCCGGGTACTTCCGGTGGCGTTTTCACGGGACTGTGCTTTCAATTATTAAGAGTTCATGTTTACAGAGCTCAGAATTGGTATATATTGCCTTGGAATCACGAGAATAGTGTTTATGTTTACAATTAAGGAGGATTGGGTTCGGCATTCTTGTGTGTGAATCAGTTAAAATGGTGATGGTTCTAGTAAATGCTTCTAAGGAAACTGCCTAATTTTGGTAAAACTGTTAAAATACACAATGAGAGTTCCCAGAAATGATTAAGAACGTGTTATAAACACCTCAAGTACACATAAACAGATTCTTACTACATTTAATGTCGTATTCAATCACGAAGGTTTCCAGGGAAAAGCTGTGGAATGAGGAAAATAGTGGTAATGTTTACAAGTCCGGGTACTTCCGGTGGCGTTTTCACGGGACTGTGCTTTCAATTATTAAGAGTTCATGTTTACAGAGCTCAGAATTGGTGTATAAAGCCTTGGAATCACGAGAATAGTGTTTATGTTTACAATTAAGGAGGATTGGGTTCGGCATTTTTGTGTGTGAATCAGTTAAAATGGTGATGGTTCTAGTAAATGCTTCTAAGGAAACTGCCTAAATTTGGTAAAACTGTTAAAATACACAATGAGAGTTCCCAGAAATGATTAAGAACGTGTAATAAACACCTCAAGTACACGTAAATAGATTCTTAATACATTAACTGTCGAATTCAATGGAGGTTTCCCGTGGAAAGCCATGAAATGACGAAAATACTGGTAATATTTCCAACTCCGGGTACTTCGGGTGGAGTTTTCACGGGACTGTCCTTTCAATTATTAAGAGTTCATGTTTACAGAGCTCAGAATTGGTGTATAAAGCCTTGGAATCACGAGAATAGTGTTTATGTTTACAATTAAGGAGGATTGGGTTCGGCATTTTTGTGTGTGAATCAGTTAAAATGGTGACGGTTCTAGTAAATGCTTCTAAGGAAACTGCCTAATTTTGGTAAAACTGTTAAAATACACAATGAGAGTTCCCAGAAATGATTAAGAACGTGTAATAAACACCTCAAGTACACGTAAACAGATTCTTACTACATTAACTGTCGAATTCAATCACGGAGGTTTCCGGTGGAAAGCCATGAAATGACGAAAATACTGGTAATATTTACAACTCCGGGTACTTCGGGTGGCGTTTTCACGGGACTGTGCTTCCAATTATTAAGAGTTCATGTTTACAGAGCTCAGACTTGGTGTGTAAAGCCTTGGAATGACGAGAATAGTGTTTATGTTTACAATTAAGGAGGATTGGGTTCGGCATTTTTGTGTGTGAATCAGTTAAAATGGTGACGGTTCTAGTAAATGCTTCTAAGGAAACTGCCTAATTTTGGTAAAACTGTTAAAATACACAATGAGAGTTCCCAGAAATGATTAAGAACGTGTAATAAACACCTCAAGTACACGTAAATAGATTCTTAATACATTAACTGTCGAATTCAATGGAGGTTTCCCGTGGAAAGCCATGAAATGACGAAAATACTGGTAATATTTCCAACTCCGGGTACTTCGGGTGGCGTTTTCACGGGACTGTCCTTTCAATTATTAAGAGTTCATGTTTACAGAGCTCAGAATTGGTGTATAAAGCCTTGGAATGACGAGAATAGTGTTTATGTTTACAATTAAGGAGGATTGGGTTCGGCATTTTTGTGTGTGAATCAGTTAAAATGGTGACGGTTCTAGTAAATGCTTCTAAGGAAACTGCCTAATTTTGGTAAAACTGTTAAAATACACAATGAGTTTTCCGAGAAATGATTAAGAACGTGTAATAAACACCTCAAGTACACGTAAATAGATTCTTACTACATTAACTGTCGAATTAAATCACGGAGGTTTCCCGTGGAAAGCTGTGAAATGACGAAAATACTGGTAATGTTTACAAATCCGGGTACTTCGGGTGTCGTTTTCACAGGACTTTGCTTTCAATTATTAAGAGTTCATGTTTACAGAGCTCAGAATTGGGGTGTAAAGCCTTGGAATGACGAGAATAGTGTTTATGTTTACAATTAAGGAGGATTGGGTTCGGCATTTTTGTGTGTGAATCAGTTAAAATGGTGACGGTTCTAGTAAATACTTCTAAGCAAACTGCCTAATTTTGGTAAAACTGTTAAAATACACAATGAGAGTTCTCAGAAATGATTAAGAACGTGTAATAAACACCTCACGTACACGTAAGTAGATTCTTACTACATTTACTGTCGAATTCAATCACAGAGGTTTCCCGTGGAAAGCTGTGAAATGACGAAAATACTGGTAATGTTTACAAATCCGGGTACTTCGGGTGGCGTTTTCACAGGACTGTGCTTCCAATTATTAAGAGTTCATGTTTACAGAGCTCAGAATTGGTGTGTAAAGCCTTGGAATGACGAGAATAGTGTTTATGTTTACAATTAAGGAGGATTGGGTTCGGCGTTTTTGTGTGTGAATCAGTTAAAATTGTGACGGTTCTAGTAAATACTTCTAAGCAAACTGCCTAATTTTGGTAAAACTGTTAAAATACACAATGAGAGTTCTCAGAAATGATTAAGAACGTGTAATAAACACCTCACGTACACGTAAGTAGATTCTTACTACATTTACTGTCGAATTCAATCACAGAGGTTTCCCGTGGAAAGCTGTGAAATGACGAAAATACTGGTAATGTTTACAAATCCGGGTACTTCGGGTGGCGTTTTCACAGGACTGTGCTTTCAATTATTAAGAGTTCATGTTTACAGAGCTCAGAATTGGGGTGTAAAGCCTTGGAATGACGAGAATAGTGTTTATGTTTACAATTAAGGAGGATTCGGTTCGGCATTTTTGTGTGTGAATCAGTTAAAATGGTGACGGTTCTAGTAAATACTTCTAAGCAAACTGCCTAATTTTGGCAAAACTGTTAAAATAAACAATGATAGTTCCCAGAAATGATTAAAAACGTGGAAAAAACAGTTCAAGTACACGTAAACAGATTTTACTACATTTAATGTCGTATTCAATCACGGAGTTTTCCAGGGGAAAGCTGTGGAATGACGAAAATAGTGGTAATGTTTACAAGTCCGGGTACTTCCGGTGGCGTTTTCACGGGACTGTGCTTTCAATTATTAAGAGTTCATGTTTACAGAGCTCAGAATTGGTATATATTGCCTTGGAATCACGAGAATAGTGTTTATGTTTACAATTAAGGAGGATTGGGTTCGGCATTTTTGTGTGTGAATCAGTTAAAATGGTGATGGTTCTAGTAAATGCTTCTAAGGAAACTGCCTAATTTTCTTAAAACTGTTAAAATACACAATGAGAGTTCCCAGAAATGATTAAGAACGTGTTATAAACACCTCAAGTACACGTAAACAGATTCTTACTACATTTAATGTCGTATTCAATCACGAAGGTTTCCAGGGAAAAGCTGTGGAATGAGGAAAATACTGGTAATGTTTACAAGTCCGGGTACTTCCGGTGGCGTTTTCACGGGACTGTGCTTTCAATTATTAAGAGTTCATGTTTACAGAGCTCAGAATTGGTGTATAAAGCCTTGGAATCACGAGAATAGTGTTTATGTTTACAATTAAGGAGGATTGGGTTCGGCATTTTTGTGTGTGAATCAGTTAAAATGGTGATGGTTCTAGTAAATGCTTCTAAGGAAACTGCCTAATTTTGGTAAAACTGTTAAAATACACAATGAGAGTTCCCAGAAATGATTAAGAACGTGTAATAAACACCTCAAGTACACGTAAATAGATTCTTAATACATTAACTGTCGAATTCAATGGAGGTTTCCCGTGGAAAGCCATGAAATGACGAAAATACTGGTAATATTTCCAACTCCGGGTACTTCGGGTGGAGTTTTCACGGGACTGTCCTTTCAATTATTAAGAGTTCATGTTTACAGAGCTCAGAATTGGTGTATAAAGCCTTGGAATCACGAGAATAGTGTTTATGTTTACAATTAAGGAGGATTGGGTTCGGCATTTTTGTGTGTGAATCAGTTAAAATGGTGACGGTTCTAGTAAATGCTTCTAAGGAAACTGCCTAATTTTGGTAAAACTGTTAAAATACACAATGAGAGTTCCCAGAAATGATTAAGAACGTGTAATAAACACCTCAAGTACACGTAAACAGATTCTTACTACATTAACTGTCGAATTCAATCACGGAGGTTTCCGGTGGAAAGCCATGAAATGACGAAAATACTGGTAATATTTACAACTCCGGGTACTTCGGGTGGCGTTTTCACGGGACTGTGCTTCCAATTATTAAGAGTTCATGTTTACAGAGCTCAGAATTGGTGTGTAAAGCCTTGGAATGACGAGAATAGTGTTTATGTTTACAATTAAGGAGGATTGGGTTCGGCGTTTTTGTGTGTGAATCAGTTAAAATGGTGACGGTTCTAGTAAATGCTTCTAAGGAAACTGCCTAATTTTGGTAAAACTGTTAAAATACACAATGAGAGTTCCCAGGAATGATTAAGAACGTGTAATAAACACCTCAAGTACACGTAAATAGATTCTTAATACATTAACTGTCGAATTCAATCACGGAGCTTTCCCGTGGAAAGCCATGAAATGACGAAAATACAGGTAATATTTACAACTCCGGGTACTTCGGGTGGCGTTTTCACGGGACTGTGCTTCCAATTATTAAGAGTTCATGTTTACAGAGCTCAGAATTGGTGTGTAAAGCCTTGGAATGACGAGAATAGTGTTTATGTTTACAATTAAGGAGGATTGGGTTCGGCGTTTTTGTGTGTGAATCAGTTAAAATGGTGACGGTTCTAGTAAATACTTCTAAGCAAACTGCCTAATTTTGGTAAAACTGTTAAAATACACAATGAGAGTTCTCAGAAATGATTAAGAACGTGTAATAAACACCTCAAGTACACGTAAGTAGGTTCTTACTACATTTACTGTCGAATTCAATCACAGAGGTTTCCCGTGGAAAGCTGTGAAATGACGAAAATACTGGTAATGTTTACAAATTCGGGTACTTCGGGTGGCGTTTTCACAGGACTGTGCTTTCAATTATTAAGAGTTCATGTTTACAGAGCTCAGAATTGGTGTGTAAAGCCTTGGAATGACGAGAATCGTGTTTATGTTTACAATTAAGGAGGATTGGGTTCGGCGTTTTTGTGTGTGAATCAGTTAAAATGGTGACGGTTCTAGTAAATACTTCTAAGCAAACTGCCTAATTTTGGTAAAACTGTTAAAATACACAATGAGAGTTCCCAGAAATGATTAAGAACGTGTAATAAACACCTCAAGTACACGTAAACAGAATCTTACTACATTAACTGTCGAATTCAATCACGGAGGTTTCCGGTGGAAAGCCATGAAATGACGAAAATACTGGTAATATTTACAACTCCGGGTACTTCGGGTGGCGTTTTCACGGGACTGTGCTTCCAATTATTAAGAGTTCATGTTTACAGAGCTCAGAATTGTGTGTAAAGCCTTGGAATGACGAGAATAGTGTTTATGTTTACAATTAAGGAGGATTGGGTTCGGCGTTTTTGTGTGTGAATTAGTTAAAATGGTGACGGTTCTAGTAAATGCTTCTAAGGAAACTGCCTAATTTTGGTAAAACTGTTAAAATACACAATGAGAGTTCCCAGAAATGATTAAGAACGTGTAATAAACACCTCAAGTACACGTAAATAGATTCTTAATACATTAACTGTCGAATTCAATCACGGAGGTTTCCCGTGGAAAGCCATGAAATGACGAAAATACTGGTAATATTTACAACTCCGGGTACTTCGGGTGGCGTTTTCACGGGACTGTGCTTCCAATTATTAAGAGTTCATGTTTACAGAGCTCAGAATTGGTGTGTAAAGCCTTGGAATGACGAGAATAGTGTTTATGTTTACAATTAAGGAGGATTGGGTTCGGCGTTTTTGTGTGTGAGTCAGTTATAATGGTGACGGTTCTAGTAAATACTTCTAAGCAAACTGCCTAATTTTGGTAAAACTGTTAAAATACACAATGAGAGTTCCCAGAAATGATTAAGAACGTGTAATAAACACCTCAAGTACACGTAAACAGATTCTTACTACATTTAATGTCGTATTCAATCACGAAGGTTTCCAGGGAAAAGCTGTGGAATGACGAAAATACTGGTAATGTTTACAAGTCCGGGTACTTCCGGTGGCATTTTCACGGGACTGTGCTTTCAATTATTAAGAGTTCATGTTTACAGAGCTCAGAATTGGTGTATAAAGCCTTGGAATCACGAGAATAGTGTTTATGTTTACAATTAAGGAGGATTGGGTTCAGCATTTTTGTGTGTCAAACAGTGAAAATGGTGACGGTTCTAGTAAATGCTTCTAAGGAAACTGCCTAATTTTGGTAAAACTGTTAGAATACACAATGAGAGTTCCCAGGAATGATTAAGAACGTGTAATAAACACCTCAAGTACACGTAAATAGATTCTTAATACATTAACTGTCGAATTCAATCACGGAGGTTTCCCGTGGAAAGCCATGAAATGACGAAAATACAGGTAATATTTACAACTCCGGGTACTTCGGGTGGCGTTTTCACGGGACTGTGCTTCCAATTATTAAGAGTTCATGTTTACAGAGCTCAGAATTGGTGTGTAAAGCCTTGGAATGACGAGAATAGTGTTTATGTTTACAATTAAGGAGGATTGGGTTCGGCGTTTTTGTGTGTGAATCTGTTAAAATGGTGACGGTTCTAGTAAATACTTCTAAGCAAACTGCCTAATTTTGGTAAAACTGTTAAAATACACAATGAGAGTTCTCAGAAATGATTAAGAACGTGTAATAAACACCTCAAGTACACGTAAACAGATTCTTACTACATTTAATGTCGTATTCAATCACGAAGGTTTCCAGGGAAAAGCTGTGGAATGACGAAAATACTGGTAATGTTTACAAGTCCGGGTACTTCCGGTGGCGTTTTCACGGGACTGTGCTTTCAATTATTAAGAGTTCATGTTTACAGAGCTCAGAATTGGTGTATAAAGCCTTGGAATCACGAGAATAGTGTTTATGTTTACAATTAAGGAGGATTGGGTTCGGCATTTTTGTGTGTCAATCAGTGAGAATGGTGACGGTTCTAGTAAATGCTTCTAAGGAAACTGCCTAATTTTGGTAAAACTGTTAGAATACACAATGAGAGTTCCCAGGAATGATTAAGAACGTGTAATAAACACCTCAAGTACACGTAAATAGATTCTTAATACATTAACTGTCGAATTCAATCACGGAGGTTTCCCGTGGAAAGCCATGAAATGACGAAAATACAGGTAATATTTACAACTCCGGGTACTTCGGGTGGCGTTTTCACGGGACTGTGCTTCCAATTATTAAGAGTTCATGTTTACAGAGCTCAGAATTGGTGTGTAAAGCCTTGGAATGACGAGAATAGTGTTTATGTTTACAATTAAGGAGGATTGGGTTCGGCGTTTTTGTGTGTGAATCAGTTAAAATGGTGACGGTTCTAGTAAATACTCCTAAGCAAACTGCCTAATTTTTGTAAAACTGTTAAAATACACAATGATAGTTCCCAGAAATGATTAAAAACGTGGAAAAAACACTTCAAGTACACGTAAACAGATTCTTACTACATTTAATGTCATATTCAATCACGGAGGTTTCCAGGGGAAAGCTGTGGAATGACGAAAACACTGGTAATGTTTACAAGTCCGGGTACTTCCGGTGGCGTTTTCACGGGACTGTCCTTTCAATTATTAAGAGTTCATGTTTACAGAGCTCAGAATTGGTGTATAAAGCCTTGGAATCACGAGAATAGTGTTTATGTTTACAATTAAGGAGGATTGGGTTCGGCATTTTTGTGTGTCAATCAGTGAAAATGGTGACGGTTCTAGTAAATGCTTCTAAGGAAACTGCCTAATTTTGGTAAAACTGTTAAAATACACAATGAGAGTTCTCAGAAATGATTAAGAACGTGTAATAAACACCTCAAGTACACGTAAGTAGATTCTTACTACATTTACTGTCGAATTGAATCACAGAGGTTTCCCATGGAAAGCTGTGAAATGACGAAAATACTGGTAATGTTTACAAATCCGGGTACTTCGGGTTGCGTTTTCACAGGACTGTGCTTTCAATTATTAAGAGTTCATGTTTACAGTGCTCAGAATTGGTGTGTAAATCCTTGGAATGACGAGAATAGTGTTTATGTTTACAATTAAGGAGGATTGGGTTCGGCGTTTTTGTGTGTGAATCAGTTAAAATGGTGACGGTTCTAGTAAATACTTCTAAGCAAACTGCCTAATTTTGGTAAAACTGTTAAAATACACAATGAGAGTTCCCAGAAATGATTAAAAACGTGGAAAAAACACTTCAAGTACACGTAAACAGATTCTTACTACATTTAATGTCGTATTCAATCACGAAGGTTTCCAGGGGAAAGCTGTGGAATGACGAAAATACTGGTAATGTTTACAAGTCCGGGTACTTCCGGTGGCGTTTTCACGGGACTGTCCTTTCAATTATTAAGAGTTCATGTTTACAGAGCTCAGAATTGGTGTGTAAAGCCTTGGAATGACGAGAATAGTGTTTATGTTTACAATTAGGAGGATTGGGTTCGGCATTTTTGTGTGTCAATCAGTTAAAATGGTGACGGTTCTAGTAAATGCTTCTAAGGAAACTGCCTAATTTTGGTAAAACTGTTAAAATACACAATGAGAGTTCCCAGAAATGATTAAGAACGTGTAATAAACACCTCAAGTACACGTAAATAGATTCTTAATACATTAACTGTCGAATTCAATCACGGAGGTTTCCCGTGGAAAGCCGTGAAATGACGAAAATACTGGTAATGTTTACAACTCCGGGTACTTCCGGTGGCGTTTTCACGGGACTGTGCTTCCAATTATTAAGAGTTCATGTTTACAGAGCTCATAATTGGTGTGTAAATCCTTGGAATGACGAGAATAGTGTTTATGATTACAATTAATGAGGATTGGGTTCGGCGTTTTTGTGTGTGAATCAGTTAAAATGGTGACGGTTCTAGTAAATGCTTCTAAGGAAACTGCCTAATTTTGGTAAAACTGTTAAAATACACAATGAGAGTTCCCAGAAATGATTAAAAACGTGGAAAAAACACTTCAAGTACACGTAAACAGATTCTTACTACATTTAATGTCGTTTTCAATCACGGAGGTTTCCAGGGGAAAGCTGTGGAATGACGAAAATACTGGTAATGTTTACAAGTCCGGGTACTTCCGGTGGCGTTTTCACGGGACTGTCCTTTCAATTATTAAGAGTTCATGTTTACAGAGCTCAGAATTGGTGTGTAAAGCCTTGGAATGACGAGAATAGTGTTTATGTTTACAATTAGGAGGATTGGGTTCGGCATTTTTGTGTGTCAATCAGTTAAAATGGTGACGGTTCTAGTAAATGCTTCTAAGGAAACTGCCTAATTTTGGTAAAACTGTTAAAATACACAATGAGAGTTCCCAGAAATGATTAAGAACGTGTAATAAACACCTCAAGTACACGTAAGTAGATTCTTACTACATTTACTGTCGAATTCAATCACAGAGGTTTCCCATGGAAAGCTGTGAAATGACGAAAATACTGGTAATGTTTATAAATCCGGGTACTTCGGGTTGCGTTTTCACAGGACTGTGCTTTCAATTATTAAGAGTTCATGTTTACAGAGCTCAGAATTGGTGTGTAAATCCTTGGAATGACGAGAATAGTGTTTATGTTTACAATTAAGGAGGATTGGGTTCGGCGTTTTTGTGTGTGAATCAGTTAAAATGGTGACGGTTCTAGTAAATACTTCTAAGCAAACTGCCTAATTTTGGTAAAACTGTTAAAATACACAATGAGAGTTCCCAGAAATGATTAAGAACGTGTAATAAACACCTCAAGTACACGTAAACAGATTCTTACTACATTTAATGTCGTATTCAATCACGAAGGTTTCCAGGGAAAAGCTGTGGAATGACGAAAATACTGGTAATGTTTACAAGTCCGGGTACTTCCGGTGGCGTTTTCACGGGACTGTGCTTTCAATTATTAAGAGTTCATGTTTACAGAGCTCAGAATTGGTGTATAAAGCCTTGGAATCACGAGAATAGTGTTTATGTTTACAATTAAGGAGGATTGGGTTCGGCATTTTTGTGTGTCAATCAGTGAGAATGGTGACGGTTCTAGTAAATGCTTCTAAGGAAACTGCCTAATTTTGGTAAAACTGTTAGAATACACAATGAGAGTTCCCAGGAATGATTAAGAACGTGTAATAAACACCTCAAGTACACGTAAATAGATTCTTAATACATTAACTGTCGAATTCAATCACGGAGGTTTCCCGTGGAAAGCCATGAAATGACGAAAATACAGGTAATATTTACAACTCCGGGTACTTCGGGTGGCGTTTTCACGGGACTGTGCTTCCAATTATTAAGAGTTCATGTTTACAGAGCTCAGAATTGGTGTGTAAAGCCTTGGAATGACGAGAATAGTGTTTATGTTTACAATTAAGGAGGATTGGGTTCGGCGTTTTTGTGTGTGAATCAGTTAAAATGGTGACGGTTCTAGTAAATACTCCTAAGCAAACTGCCTAATTTTTGTAAAACTGTTAAAATACACAATGATAGTTCCCAGAAATGATTAAAAACGTGGAAAAAACACTTCAAGTACACGTAAACAGATTCTTACTACATTTAATGTCATATTCAATCACGGAGGTTTCCAGGGGAAAGCTGTGGAATGACGAAAACACTGGTAATGTTTACAAGTCCGGGTACTTCCGGTGGCGTTTTCACGGGACTGTCCTTTCAATTATTAAGAGTTCATGTTTACAGAGCTCAGAATTGGTGTATAAAGCCTTGGAATCACGAGAATAGTGTTTATGTTTACAATTAAGGAGGATTGGGTTCGGCATTTTTGTGTGTCAATCAGTGAAAATGGTGACGGTTCTAGTAAATGCTTCTAAGGAAACTGCCTAATTTTGGTAAAACTGTTAAAATACACAATGAGAGTTCTCAGAAATGATTAAGAACGTGTAATAAACACCTCAAGTACACGTAAGTAGATTCTTACTACATTTACTGTCGAATTCAATCACAGAGGTTTCCCATGGAAAGCTGTGAAATGACGAAAATACTGGTAATGTTTACAAATCCGGGTACTTCGGGTTGCGTTTTCACAGGACTGTGCTTTCAATTATTAAGAGTTCATGTTTACAGAGCTCAGAATTGGTGTGTAAATCCTTGGAATGACGAGAATAGTGTTTATGTTTACAATTAGGAGGATTGGGTTCGGCATTTTTGTGTGTCAATCAGTTAAAATGGTGACGGTTCTAGTAAATGCTTCTAAGGAAACTGCCTAATTTTGGTAAAACTGTTAAAATACACAATGAGAGTTCCCAGAAATGATTAAGAACGTGTAATAAACACCTCAAGTACACGTAAATAGATTCTTAATACATTAACTGTCAAATTCAATCACGGAGGTTTCCCGTGGAAAGCCGTGAAATGACGAAAATACTGGTAATGTTTACAACTCCGGGTACTTCCGGTGGCGTTTTCACGGGACTGTGCTTCCAATTATTAAGAGTTCATGTTTACAGAGCTCATAATTGGTGTGTAAATCCTTGGAATGACGAGAATAGTGTTTATGATTACAATTAAGGAGGATTGGGTTCGGCGTTTTTGTGTGTGAATCAGTTAAAATGGTGACGGTTCTAGTAAATGCTTCTAAGGAAACTGCCTAATTTTGGTAAAACTGTTAAAATACACAATGAGAGTTCCCAGAAATGATTAAAAACGTGGAAAAAACACTTCAAGTACACGTAAACAGATTCTTACTACATTTAATGTCGTTTTCAATCACGGAGGTTTCCAGGGGAAAGCTGTGGAATGACGAAAATACTGGTAATGTTTACAAGTCCGGGTACTTCCGGTGGCGTTTTCACGGGACTGTCCTTTCAATTATTAAGAGTTCATGTTTACAGAGCTCAGAATTGGTGTGTAAAGCCTTGGAATGAAGAGAATAGTGTTTATGTTTACAATTAGGAGGATTGGGTTCGGCATTTTTGTGTGTGAATCAGTTAAAATGGTGACGGTTCTAGTAAATGCTTCTAAGGAAACTGCCTAATTTTGGTAAAACTGTTAAAATACACAATGAGAGTTCCCAGAAATGATTAAGAACGTGTAATAAAGACCTCAAGTACACGTAAATAGATTCTTAATACATTAACTGTCGAATTCAATCACGGAGGTTTCCCGTGGAAAGCCGTGAAATGACGAAAATACTGGTAATGTTTACAACTCCGGGTACTTCCGGTGGCGTTTTCACGGGACTGTGCTTTCAATTATTAAGAGTTCATGTTTACAGAGCTCAGAATTGGTGTATAAAGCCTTGGAATCACGAGAATAGTGTTTATGTTTACAATTAAGGAGGATTCGGTTCGGCATTTTTGTGTGTGAATCAGTTAAAATGGTGACGGTTCTAGTAAATGCTTCTAAGGAAACTGCCTAATTTTGGTAAAACTGTTAAAATACACAATGAGAGTTCCCAGAAATGATTAAAAACGTGGAAAAAACACTTCAAGTACACGTAAACAGATTCTTACTACATTTAATGTCGTTTTCAATCACGGAGGTTTCCAGGGGAAAGCTGTGGAATGACGAAAATACTGGTAATGTTTACAAGTCCGGGTACTTCCGGTGGCGTTTTCACGGGACTGTCCTTTCAATTATTAAGAGTTCATGTTTACAGAGCTCAGAATTGGTGTGTAAAGCCTTGGAATGACGAGAATAGTGTTTATGTTTACAATTAGGAGGATTGGGTTCGGCATTTTTGTGTGTCAATCAGTTAAAATGGTGACGGTTCTAGTAAATGCTTCTAAGGAAACTGCCTAATTTTGGTAAAACTGTTAAAATACACAATGAGAGTTCCCAGAAATGATTAAGAACGTGTAATAAACACCTCAAGTACACGTAAGTAGATTCTTACTACATTTACTGTCGAATTCAATCACAGAGGTTTCCCATGGAAAGCTGTGAAATGACGAAAATACTGGTAATGTTTATAAATCCGGGTACTTCGGGTTGCGTTTTCACAGGACTGTGCTTTCAATTATTAAGAGTTCATGTTTACAGAGCTCAGAATTGGTGTGTAAATCCTTGGAATGACGAGAATAGTGTTTATGTTTACAATTAAGGAGGATTGGGTTCGGCGTTTTTGTGTGTGAATCAGTTAAAATGGTGACGGTTCTAGTAAATACTTCTAAGCAAACTGCCTAATTTTGGTAAAACTGTTAAAATACACAATGAGAGTTCCCAGAAATGATTAAGAACGTGTAATAAACACCTCAAGTACACGTAAACAGATTCTTACTACATTTAATGTCGTATTCAATCACGAAGGTTTCCAGGGAAAAGCTGTGGAATGACGAAAATACTGGTAATGTTTACAAGTCCGGGTACTTCCGGTGGCGTTTTCACGGGACTGTGCTTTCAATTATTAAGAGTTCATGTTTACAGAGCTCAGAATTGGTGTATAAAGCCTTGGAATCACGAGAATAGTGTTTATGTTTACAATTAAGGAGGATTGGGTTCGGCATTTTTGTGTGTCAATCAGTGAGAATGGTGACGGTTCTAGTAAATGCTTCTAAGGAAACTGCCTAATTTTGGTAAAACTGTTAGAATACACAATGAGAGTTCCCAGGAATGATTAAGAACGTGTAATAAACACCTCAAGTACACGTAAATAGATTCTTAATACATTAACTGTCGAATTCAATCACGGAGGTTTCCCGTGGAAAGCCATGAAATGACGAAAATACAGGTAATATTTACAACTCCGGGTACTTCGGGTGGCGTTTTCACGGGACTGTGCTTCCAATTATTAAGAGTTCATGTTTACAGAGCTCAGAATTGGTGTGTAAAGCCTTGGAATGACGAGAATAGTGTTTATGTTTACAATTAAGGAGGATTGGGTTCGGCGTTTTTGTGTGTGAATCAGTTAAAATGGTGACGGTTCTAGTAAATACTCCTAAGCAAACTGCCTAATTTTTGTAAAACTGTTAAAATACACAATGATAGTTCCCAGAAATGATTAAAAACGTGGAAAAAACACTTCAAGTACACGTAAACAGATTCTTACTACATTTAATGTCATATTCAATCACGGAGGTTTCCAGGGGAAAGCTGTGGAATGACGAAAACACTGGTAATGTTTACAAGTCCGGGTACTTCCGGTGGCGTTTTCACGGGACTGTCCTTTCAATTATTAAGAGTTCATGTTTACAGAGCTCAGAATTGGTGTATAAAGCCTTGGAATCACGAGAATAGTGTTTATGTTTACAATTAAGGAGGATTGGGTTCGGCATTTTTGTGTGTCAATCAGTGAAAATGGTGACGGTTCTAGTAAATGCTTCTAAGGAAACTGCCTAATTTTGGTAAAACTGTTAAAATACACAATGAGAGTTCTCAGAAATGATTAAGAACGTGTAATAAACACCTCAAGTACACGTAAGTAGATTCTTACTACATTTACTGTCGAATTCAATCACAGAGGTTTCCCATGGAAAGCTGTGAAATGACGAAAATACTGGTAATGTTTACAAATCCGGGTACTTCGGGTTGCGTTTTCACAGGACTGTGCTTTCAATTATTAAGAGTTCATGTTTACAGAGCTCAGAATTGGTGTGTAAATCCTTGGAATGACGAGAATAGTGTTTATGTTTACAATTAGGAGGATTGGGTTCGGCATTTTTGTGTGTCAATCAGTTAAAATGGTGACGGTTCTAGTAAATGCTTCTAAGGAAACTGCCTAATTTTGGTAAAACTGTTAAAATACACAATGAGAGTTCCCAGAAATGATTAAGAACGTGTAATAAACACCTCAAGTACACGTAAATAGATTCTTAATACATTAACTGTCGAATTCAATCACGGAGGTTTCCCGTGGAAAGCCGTGAAATGACGAAAATACTGGTAATGTTTACAACTCCGGGTACTTCCGGTGGCGTTTTCACGGGACTGTGCTTCCAATTATTAAGAGTTCATGTTTACAGAGCTCATAATTGGTGTGTAAATCCTTGGAATGACGAGAATAGTGTTTATGATTACAATTAAGGAGGATTGGGTTCGGCGTTTTTGTGTGTGAATCAGTTAAAATGGTGACGGTTCTAGTAAATGCTTCTAAGGAAACTGCCTAATTTTGGTAAAACTGTTAAAATACACAATGAGAGTTCCCAGAAATGATTAAAAACGTGGAAAAAACACTTCAAGTACACGTAAACAGATTCTTACTACATTTAATGTCGTTTTCAATCACGGAGGTTTCCAGGGGAAAGCTGTGGAATGACGAAAATACTGGTAATGTTTACAAGTCCGGGTACTTCCGGTGGCGTTTTCACGGGACTGTCCTTTCAATTATTAAGAGTTCATGTTTACAGAGCTCAGAATTGGTGTGTAAAGCCTTGGAATGAAGAGAATAGTGTTTATGTTTACAATTAGGAGGATTGGGTTCGGCATTTTTGTGTGTGAATCAGTTAAAATGGTGACGGTTCTAGTAAATGCTTCTAAGGAAACTGCCTAATTTTGGTAAAACTGTTAAAATACACAATGAGAGTTCCCAGAAATGATTAAGAACGTGTAATAAAGACCTCAAGTACACGTAAATAGATTCTTAATACATTAACTGTCGAATTCAATCACGGAGGTTTCCCGTGGAAAGCCGTGAAATGACGAAAATACTGGTAATGTTTACAACTCCGGGTACTTCCGGTGGCGTTTTCACGGGACTGTGCTTTCAATTATTAAGAGTTCATGTTTACAGAGCTCAGAATTGGTGTATAAAGCCTTGGAATCACGAGAATAGTGTTTATGTTTACAATTAAGGAGGATTCGGTTCGGCATTTTTGTGTGTGAATCAGTTAAAATGGTGACGGTTCTAGTAAATGCTTCTAAGGAAACTGCCTAATTTTGGTAAAACTGTTAAAATACACAATGAGTTTTCCCAGAAATGATTAAGAACGTGTAATAAACACCTCAAGTACACGTAAATAGATTCTTAATACATTAACTGTCGAATTCAATCACGGAGGTTTCCCGTGGAAAGCCATGAAATGACGAAAATACTGGTAATATTTACAACTCCGGGTACTTTGGGTGGCGTTTTCACGGGACTGTGCTTCCAATTATTAAGAGTTCATGTTTACAGAGCTCAGAATTGGTGTGTAAAGCCTTGGAATGACGAGAATAGTGTTTATGTTTACAATTAAGGAGGATTGGGTTCGGCGTTTTTGTGTGTGAATCAGTTAAAATGGTGACGGTTCTAGTAAATACTCCTAAGCAAACTGCCTAATTTTGGTAAAACTGTTAAAATACACAATGATAGTTCCCAGAAATGATTAAAAACGTGGAAAAAACATTTCAAGTACACGTAAACAGATTCTTACTACATTTAATGTCATATTCAATCACGGAGGTTTCCAGGGGAAAGCTGTGGAATGACGAAAACACTGGTAATGTTTACAAGTCCGGGTACTTCCGGTGGCGTTTTCACGGGACTGTCCTTTCAATTATTAAGAGTTCATGTTTACAGAGCTCAGAATTGGTGTATAAAGCCTTGGAATCACGAGAATAGTGTTTATGTTTACAATTAAGGAGGATTGGGTTCGGCATTTTTGTGTGTCAATCAGTGAAAATGGTGACGGTTCTAGTAAATGCTTCTAAGGAAACTGCCTAATTTTGGTAAAACTGTTAAAATACACAATGAGAGTTCTCAGAAATGATTAAG
This sequence comes from Myotis daubentonii, assembly GCF_963259705.1. Taxonomy (NCBI): domain Eukaryota; kingdom Metazoa; phylum Chordata; class Mammalia; order Chiroptera; family Vespertilionidae; genus Myotis; species Myotis daubentonii. The sequence continues at coordinate 210,050 of NW_026775488.1, read as the reverse complement.
AACGTGTAATAAACACCTCAAGTACACGTAAGTAGATTCTTACTACATTTACTGTCGAATTCAATCACAGAGGTTTCCCATGGAAAGCTGTGAAATGACGAAAATACTGGTAATGTTTATAAATCCGGGTACTTCGGGTTGCGTTTTCACAGGACTGTGCTTTCAATTATTAAGAGTTCATGTTTACAGAGCTCAGAATTGGTGTGTAAATCCTTGGAATGACGAGAATAGTGTTTATGTTTACAATTAAGGAGGATTGGGTTCGGCGTTTTTGTGTGTGAATCAGTTAAAATGGTGACGGTTCTAGTAAATACTTCTAAGCAAACTGCCTAATTTTGGTAAAACTGTTAAAATACACAATGAGAGTTCCCAGAAATGATTAAAAACGTGGAAAAAACACTTCAAGTACACGTAAACAGATTCTTACTACATTTGATGTCGTATTCAATCACGGAGGTTTCCAGGGGAAAGCTGTGGAATGACGAAAATACTGGTAATGTTTACAAGTCCGGGTACTTCCGGTGGCGTTTTCACGGGACTGTGCTTCCAATTATTAAGAGTTCATGTTTACAGAGCTCATAATTGGTGTGTAAATCCTTGGAATGACGAGAATAGTGTTTATGATTACAATTAAGGAGGATTGGGTTCGGCGTTTTTGTGTGTGAATCAGTTAAAATGGTGACGGTTCTAGTAAATGCTTCTAAGCAAACTGCCTAATTTTGGTAAAACTGTTAAAATACACAATGAGAGTTCCCAGAAATGATTAAAAACGTGGAAAAAACACTTCAAGTACACGTAAACAGATTCTTACTACATTTAATGTCGTTTTCAATCACGGAGGTTTCCAGGGGAAAGCTGTGGAATGACGAAAATACTGGTAATGTTTACAAGTCCGGGTACTTCCGGTGGCGTTTTCACGGGACTGTCCTTTCAATTATTAAGAGTTCATGTTTACAGAGCTCAGAATTGGTGTGTAAAGCCTTGGAATGAAGAGAATAGTGTTTATGTTTACAATTAGGAGGATTGGGTTCGGCATTTTTGTGTGTGAATCAGTTAAAATGGTGACGGTTCTAGTAAATGCTTCTAAGGAAACTGCCTAATTTTGGTAAAACTGTTAAAATACACAATGAGAGTTCCCAGAAATGATTAAGAACGTGTAATAAAGACCTCAAGTACACGTAAATAGATTCTTAATACATTAACTGTCGAATTCAATCACGGAGGTTTCCCGTGGAAAGCCGTGAAATGACGAAAATACTGGTAATGTTTACAACTCCGGGTACTTCCGGTGGCGTTTTCACGGGACTGTGCTTTCAATTATTAAGAGTTCATGTTTACAGAGCTCAGAATTGGTGTATAAAGCCTTGGAATCACGAGAATAGTGTTTATGTTTACAATTAAGGAGGATTCGGTTCGGCATTTTTGTGTGTGAATCAGTTAAAATGGTGACGGTTCTAGTAAATGCTTCTAAGGAAACTGCCTAATTTTGGTAAAACTGTTAAAATACACAATGAGTTTTCCCAGAAATGATTAAGAACGTGTAATAAACACCTCAAGTACACGTAAATAGATTCTTAATACATTAACTGTCGAATTCAATCACGGAGGTTTCCCGTGGAAAGCCATGAAATGACGAAAATACTGGTAATATTTACAACTCCGGGTACTTTGGGTGGCGTTTTCACGGGACTGTGCTTCCAATTATTAAGAGTTCATGTTTACAGAGCTCAGAATTGGTGTGTAAAGCCTTGGAATGACGAGAATAGTGTTTATGTTTACAATTAAGGAGGATTGGGTTCGGCGTTTTTGTGTGTGAATCAGTTAAAATGGTGACGGTTCTAGTAAATACTCCTAAGCAAACTGCCTAATTTTGGTAAAACTGTTAAAATACACAATGATAGTTCCCAGAAATGATTAAAAACGTGGAAAAAACATTTCAAGTACACGTAAACAGATTCTTACTACATTTAATGTCATATTCAATCACGGAGGTTTCCAGGGGAAAGCTGTGGAATGACGAAAACACTGGTAATGTTTACAAGTCCGGGTACTTCCGGTGGCGTTTTCACGGGACTGTCCTTTCAATTATTAAGAGTTCATGTTTACAGAGCTCAGAATTGGTGTATAAAGCCTTGGAATCACGAGAATAGTGTTTATGTTTACAATTAAGGAGGATTGGGTTCGGCATTTTTGTGTGTCAATCAGTGAAAATGGTGACGGTTCTAGTAAATGCTTCTAAGGAAACTGCCTAATTTTGGTAAAACTGTTAAAATACACAATGAGAGTTCTCAGAAATGATTAAGAACGTGTAATAAACACCTCAAGTACACGTAAGTAGATTCTTACTACATTTACTGTCGAATTCAATCACAGAGGTTTCCCATGGAAAGCCGTGAAATGACGAAAATACTGGTAATGTTTATAAATCCGGGTACTTCGGGTTGCGTTTTCACAGGACTGTGCTTTCAATTATTAAGAGTTCATGTTTACAGAGCTCAGAATTGGTGTGTAAATCCTTGGAATGACGAGAATAGTGTTTATGTTTACAATTAAGGAGGATTGGGTTCGGCGTTTTTGTGTGTGAATCAGTTAAAATGGTGACGGTTCTAGTAAATACTTCTAAGCAAACTGCCTAATTTTGGTAAAACTGTTAAAATACACAATGAGAGTTCCCAGAAATGATTAAAAACGTGGAAAAAACACTTCAAGTACACGTAAACAGATTCTTACTACATTTAATGTCGTATTCAATCACGGAGGTTTCCAGGGGAAAGCTGTGGAATGACGAAAATACTGGTAATGTTTACAAGTCCGGGTACTTCCGGTGGCGTTTTCACGGGACTGTCCTTTCAATTATTAAGAGTTCATGTTTACAGAGCTCAGAATTGGTGTGTAAAGCCTTGGAATGACGAGAATAGTGTTTATGTTTACAATTAGGAGGATTGGGTTCGGCATTTTTGTGTGTCAATCAGTTAAAGTGGTGACGGTTCTATTAAATGCTTCTAAGGAAACTGCCTAATTTTGGTAAAACTGTTAAAATACACAATGAGAGTTCCCAGAAATGATTAAGAACGTGTAATAAAGACCTCAAGTACACGTAAATAGATTCTTAATACATTAACTGTCGAATTCAATCACGGAGGTTTCCCGTGGAAAGCCGTGAAATGACGAAAATACTGGTAATGTTTACAACTCCGGGTACTTCCGGTGGCGTTTTCACGGGACTGTGCTTCCAATTATTAAGAGTTCATGTTTACAGAGCTCATAATTGGTGTGTAAATCCTTGGAATGACGAGAATAGTGTTTATGATTACAATTAAGGAGGATTGGGTTCGGCGTTTTTGTGTGTGAATCAGTTAAAATGGTGACGGCTCTAGTAAATGCTTCTAAGGAAACTGCCTAATTTTGGTAAAACTGTTAAAATACACAATGAGAGTTCCCAGAAATGATTAAAAACGTGGAAAAAACACTTCAAGTACACGTAAACAGATTCTTACTACATTTAATGTCGTTTTCAATCACGGAGGTTTCCAGGGGAAAGCTGTGGAATGAGGAAAATACTGGTAATGTTTACAAGTCCGGGTACTTCCGGTGGCGTTTTCACGGGACTGTCCTTTCAATTATTAAGAGTTCATGTTTACAGAGCTCAGAATTGGTGTGTAAAGCCTTGGAATGACGAGAATAGTGTTTATGTTTACAATTAAGGAGGATTGGGTTCGGCGTTTTTGTGTGTGAATCAGTTAAAATGGTGACGGTTCTAGTAAATACTTCTAAGCAAACTGCCTAATTTTGGTAAAACTGTTAAAATACACAATGAGAGTTCCCAGAAATGATTAAGAACGTGTAATAAACACCTCAAGTACACGTAAACAGATTCTTACTACATTTAATGTCGTATTCAATCACGAAGGTTTCCAGGGAAAAGCTGTGGAATGAGGAAAATACTGGTAATGTTTACAAGTCCGGGTACTTCCGGTGGCGTTTTCACGGGACTGTGCTTTCAATTATTAAGAGTTCATGTTTACAGAGCTCAGAATTGGTGTATAAAGCCTTGGAATCACGAGAATAGTGTTTATGTTTACAATTAAGGAGGATTCGGTTCGGCATTTTTGTGTGTGAATCAGTTAAAATGGTGACGGTTCTAGTAAATGCTTCTAAGGAAACTGCCTAATTTTGGTAAAACTGTTAAAATACACAATGAGAGTTCCCAGGAATGATTAAGAACGTGTAATAAACACCTCAAGTACACGTAAATAGATTCTTAATACATTAACTGTCGAATTCAATCACGGAGGTTTCCCGTGGAAAGCCATGAAATGACGAAAATACAGGTAATATTTACAACTCCGGGTACTTCGGGTGGCGTTTTCACGGGACTGTGCTTCCAATTATTAAGAGTTCATGTTTACAGAGCTCAGAATTGGTGTGTAAAGCCTTGGAATGACGAGAATAGTGTTTATGTTTACAATTAAGGAGGATTGGGTTCGGCGTTTTTGTGTGTGAATCAGTTAAAATGGTGACGGTTCTAGTAAATACTTCTAAGCAAACTGCCTAATTTTGGTAAAACTGTTAAAATACACAATGAGAGTTCCCAGAAATGATTAAGAACGTGTAATAAACACCTCAAGTACACGTAAACAGATTCTTACTACATTTAATGTCGTATTCAATCACGAAGGTTTCCAGGGAAAAGCTGTGGAATGACGAAAATACTGGTAATGTTTATAAGTCCGGGTACTTCCGGTGGCGTTTTCACGGGACTGTCCTTTCAATTATTAAGAGTTCATGTTTACAGAGCTCAGAATTGGTGTGTAAAGCCTTGGAATGACGAGAATAGTGTTTATGTTTACAATTAGGAGGATTGGGTTCGGCATTTTTGTGTGTCAATCAGTTAAAATGGTGACGGTTCTAGTAAATGCTTCTAAGGAAACTGCCTAATTTTGGTAAAACTGTTAAAATACACAATGAGAGTTCCCAGAAATGATTAAGAACGTGTAATAAAGACCTCAAGTACACGTAAATAGATTCTTAATACATTAACTGTCGAATTCAATCACGGAGGTTTCCCGTGGAAAGCCGTGAAATGACGAAAATACTGGTAATGTTTACAACTCCGGGTACTTCCGGTGGCGTTTTCACGGGACTGTGCTTTCAATTATTAAGAGTTCATGTTTACAGAGCTCAGAATTGGTGTATAAAGCCTTGGAATCACGAGAATAGTGTTTATGTTTACAATTAAGGAGGATTCGGTTCGGCATTTTTGTGTGTGAATCAGTTAAAATGGTGACGGTTCTAGTAAATGCTTCTAAGGAAACTGCCTAATTTTGGTAAAACTGTTAAAATACACAATGAGTTTTCCCAGAAATGATTAAGAACGTGTAATAAACACCTCAAGTACACGTAAATAGATTCTTAATACATTAACTGTCGAATTCAATCACGGAGGTTTCCCGTGGAAAGCCATGAAATGACGAAAATACTGGTAATATTTACAACTCCGGGTACTTTGGGTGGCGTTTTCACGGGACTGTGCTTCCAATTATTAAGAGTTCATGTTTACAGAGCTCAGAATTGGTGTGTAAAGCCTTGGAATGACGAGAATAGTGTCTATGTTTATAATTAAGGAGGATTGGGTTCGGCGTTTTTGTGTGTGAGTCAGTTAAAATGGTGACGGTTCTACTAAATACTTCTAAGCAAACTGCCTAATTTTGGTAAAACTGTTAAAATACACAATGATAGTTCCCAGAAATGATTAAAAACGTGGAAAAAACACTTCAAGTACACGTAAACAGATTCTTACTACATTTAATGTCATATTCAATCACGGAGGTTTCCAGGGGAAAGCTGTGGAATGACGAAAACACTGGTAATGTTTACAAGTCCGGGTACTTCCGGTGGCGTTTTCACGGGACTGTCCTTTCAATTATTAAGAGTTCATGTTTACAGAGCTCAGAATTGGTGTATAAAGCCTTGGAATCACGAGAATAGTGTTTATGTTTACAATTAAGGAGGATTGGGTTCGGCATTTTTGTGTGTCAATCAGAGAAAATGGTGACGGTTCTAGTAAATGCTTCTAAGGAAACTGCCTAATTTTGGTAAAAATGTTAAAATACACAATGAGAGTTCTCAGAAATGATTAAGAACGTGTAATAAACACCTCAAGTACACGTAAGTAGATTCTTACTACATTTACTGTCGAATTCAATCACAGAGGTTTCCCATGGAAAGCTGTGAAATGACGAAAATACTGGTAATGTTTACAAATCCGGGTACTTCGGGTGGCGTTTTCACGGGACTGTGCTTCCAATTATTAAGAGTTCATGTTTACAGAGCTCAGAATTGGTGTGTAAAGCCTTGGAATGACGAGAATAGTGTTTATGTTTACAATTAAGGAGGATTGGGTTCGGCGTTTTTGTGTGTGAATCAGTTAAAATGGTGACGGTTCTAGTAAATACTTCTAAGCAAACTGCCTAATTTTGGTAAAACTGTTAAAATACACAATGAGAGTTCCCAGAAATGATTAAGAACGTGTAATAAACACCTCAAGTACACGTAAACAGATTCTTACTACATTTAATGTCGTATTCAATCACGAAGGTTTCCAGGGAAAAGCTGTGGAATGACGAAAATACTGGTAATGTTTACAAGTCCGGGTACTTCCGGTGGCGTTTTCACGGGACTGTGCTTTCAATTATTAAGAGTTCATGTTTACAGAGCTCAGAATTGGTGTATAAAGCCTTGGAATCACGAGAATAGTGTTTATGTTTACAATTAAGGAGGATTCGGTTCGGCATTTTTGTGTGTGAATCAGTTAAAATGGTGACGGTTCTAGTAAATGCTTCTAAGGAAACTGCCTAATTTTGGTAAAACTGTTAAAATACACAATGAGAGTTCCCAGAAATGATTAAGAACGTGTAATAAACACCTCAAGTACACGTAAATAGATTCTTAATACATTAACTGTCGAATTCAATCACGGAGGTTTCCCGTGGAAAGCCATGAAATGACGAAAATACAGGTAACATTTACAACTCCGGGTACTTCGGGTGGCGTTTTCACGGGACTGTGCTTCCAATTATTAAGAGTTCATGTTTACAGAGCTCAGAATTGGTGTGTAAAGCCTTGGAATGACGAGAATAGTGTTTATGTTTACAATTAAGGAGGATTGGGTTCGGCGTTTTTGTGTGTGAATCAGTTAAAATGGTGACGGTTCTAGTAAATACTTCTAAGCAAACTGCCTAATTTTGGTAAAACTGTTAAAATACACAATGAGAGTTCCCAGAAATGATTAAGAACGTGTAATAAACACCTCAAGTACACGTAAACAGATTCTTACTACATTTAATGTCGTATTCAATCACGAAGGTTTCCAGGGAAAAGCTGTGGAATGACGAAAATACTGGTAATGTTTACAAGTCCGGGTACTTCCGGTGGCGTTTTCACGGGACTGTGCTTTCAATTATTAAGAGTTCATGTTTACAGAGTTCAGAATTGGTGTATAAAGCCTTGGAATCACGAGAATAGTGTTTATGTTTACAATTAAGGAGGATTCGGTTCGGCATTTTTGTGTGTGAATCAGTTAAAATGGTGAAGGTTCTAGTAAATGCTTCTAAGGAAACTGCCTAATTTTGGTAAAACTGTTAAAATACACAATGAGTTTTCCCAGAAATGATTAAGAACGTGTAATAAACACCTCAAGTACACGTAAATAGATTCTTAATACATTAACTGTCGAATTCAATCACGGAGGTTTCCCGTGGAAAGCCATGAAATGACGAAAATACTGGTAATATTTACAACTCCGGGTACTTCGGGTGGCGTTTTCACGGGACTGTGCTTCCAATTATTAAGAGTTCATGTTTACAGAGCTCAGAATTGGTGTGTAAAGCCTTGGAATGACGAGAATAGTGTTTATGTTTACAATTAAGGAGGATTGGGTTCGGCGTTTTTGTGTGTGAATCAGTTAAAATGGTGACGGTTCTAGTAAATACTCCTAAGCAAACTGCCTAATTTTGGTAAAACTGTTAAAATACACAATGATAGTTCCCAGAAATGATTAAAAACGTGGAAAAAACACTTTAAGTACACGTAAACAGATTCTTACTACATTTAATGTCATATTCAATCACGGAGGTTTCCAGGGGAAAGCTGTGGAATGACGAAAACACTGGTAATGTTTACAAGTCCGGGTACTTCCGGTGGCGTTTTCACGGGACTGTCCTTTCAATTATTAAGAGTTCATGTTTACAGAGCTCAGAATTGGTGTATAAAGCCTTGGAATCACGAGAATAGTGTTTATGTTTACAATTAAGGAGGATTGGGTTCGGCATTTTTGTGTGTCAATCAGTGAAAATGGTGACGGTTCTAGTAAATGCTTCTAAGGAAACTGCCTAATTTTGGTAAAACTGTTAAAATACACAATGAGAGTTCTCAGAAATGATTAAGAACGTGTAATAAACACCTCAAGTACACGTAAATAGATTCTTACTACATTTAATGTCGTATTCAATCACGAAGGTTTCCAGGGAAAAGCTGTGGAATGAGGAAAATACTGGTAATGTTTACAAGTCCGGGTACTTCCGGTGGCGTTTTCACGGGACTGTGCTTTCAATTATTAAGAGTTCATGTTTACAGAGCTCAGAATTGGTGTATAAAGCCTTGGAATCACGAGAATAGTGTTTATGTTTACAATTAAGGAGGATTCGGTTCGGCATTTTTGTGTGTGAATCAGTTAAAATGGTGACGGTTCTAGTAAATACTTCTAAGCAAACTGCCTAATTTTGGCAAAACTGTTAAAATACACAATGAGAGTTCCCAGAAATGATTAAAAACGTGGAAAAAACACTTCAAGTACACGTAAACAGATTTTACTACATTTAATGTCGTATTCAATCACGGAGGTTTCCAGGGGAAAGCTGTGGAATGACGAAAATACTGGTAATGTTTACAAGTCCGGGTACTTCCGGTGGCGTTTTCACGGGACTGTGCTTTCAATTATTAAGAGTTCATGTTTACAGAGCTCAGAATTGGTATATAAAGCCTTGGAATCACGAGAATAGTGTTTATGTATACAATTAAGGAGGATTGGGTTCGGCATTTTTGTGTGTGAATCAGTTAAAATGGTGATGGTTCTAGTAAATGCTTCTAAGGAAAATACCTAATTTTGGTAAAACTGTTAAAATACACAATGAGAGTTCCCAGAAATGATTAAGAACGTGTAATAAACACCTCAAGTACACGTAAATAGATTCTTAATACATTAACTGTCGAATTCAATCACGGAGGTTTCCCGTGGAAAGCCATGAAATGACGAAAATACTGGTAATATTTACAACTCCGGGTACTTCGGGTGGCGTTTTCACGGGACTGTGCTTCCAATTATTAAGAGTTCATGTTTACAGAGCTCAGAATTGGTGTGTAAGGCCTTGGAATGACGAGAATAGTGTTTATGTTTACAATTAAGGAGGATTGGGTTCGGCGTTTTTGTGTGTGAATCAGTTAAAATGGTGACGGTTCTAGTAAATACTTCTAAGAAAACTGCCTAATTTTGGTAAAACTGTTAAAATACACAATGATAGTTCCCAGAAATGATTAAAAACGTGGAAAAAACACTTCAAGTACACGTAAACAAATTCTTACTACATTTAATGTCGAATTCAATCACGGAGGTTTCCAGGGGAAAGCTGTGGAATGACGAAAATACTGGTAATGTTTACAAGTCCGGGTACTTCCGGTGGCGTTTTCACGGGACTGTGCTTTCAATTATTAAGAGTTCATGTTTACAGAGCTCAGAATTGGTGTATAAAGCCTTGGAATCACGAGAATAGTGTTTATGTTTACAATTAAGGAGGATTGGGTTCGGCATTTTTGTGTGTGAATTAGTTAAAATGGTGACGGTTCTAGTAAATGCTTCTAAGGAAACTGCCTAAATTTGGTAAAAACTGTTAAAATACACAATGAGAGTTCCCAGAAATGATTAAGAACGTGTAATCAACACCTCAAGTACACGTAAATAGATTCTTAATACATTAACTGTCGAATTCAATCACGGAGGTTTCCCATGGAAAGCCATGAAATGACGAAAATACTGGTAATATTTAAAACTCCGGGTACTTCGGGTGGCGTTTTCACGGGACTGTCCTTTCAATTATTAAGAGTTCATGTTTACAGAGCTCAGAATTGGTGTATAAAGCCTTGGAATCACGAGAATATTGTTTATGTTTACAATTAAGGAGGATTGGGTTCGGCATTTTTGTGTGTGAATCAGTTTAAATGGTGACGGTTCTAGTAAATGCTTCTAAGGAAACTGCCTAAATTTGGTAAAAACTGTTAAAATACACAATGAGAGTTCCCAGAAATGATTAAGAACGTGTAATCAACACCTCAAGTACACGTAAATAGATTCTTACTACATTAACTGTCGAATTAAATCCCGGAGGTTTCCCGTGGAAAGCTGTGAAATGACGAAAATACTGGTAATGTTTACAAATCCGGGTACTTCGGGTGGCGTTTTCACAGGACTGTGCTTTCAATTATTAAGAGTTCATGTTTACAGAGCTCAGAATTGGGGTGTAAAGCCTTGGAATGACGAGAATAGTGTTTATGTTTACAATTAAGGAGGATTGGGTTCGGCATTTTTGTGTGTGAATCAGTTAAAATGGTGACGGTTCTAGTAAATACTTCTAAGCAAACTGCCTAATTTTGGCAAAACTGTTAAAATACACAATGATAGTTCCCAGAAATGATTAAAAACGTGGAAAAAACACTTCAAGTACACGTAAACAGATTTTACTACATTTAATGTCGTATTCAATCACGGAGGTTTCCAGGGGAAAGCTGTGGAATGACGAAAATACTGGTAATGTTTACAAGTCCAGGTACTTCCGGTGGCGTTTTCACGGGACTGTGCTTTCAATGATTAAGAGTTCATGTTTACAGAGCTCAGAATTGGTATATAAAGCCTTGGAATCACGAGAATAGTGTTTATGTATACAATTAAGGAGGATTGGGTTCGGCATTTTTGTGTGTGAATCAGTTAAAATGGTGATGGTTCTAGTAAATGCTTCTAAGGAAACTGCCTAATTTTGGTAAAACTGTTAAAATACACAATGAGAGTTCCCGGAAATGATTAAGAACGTGTAATAAACACCTCAAGTACACGTAAACAGATTCTTACTACATTAACTGTCGAATTCAATCACGGAGGTTTCCCGTGGAAAGCCATGAAATGACGAAAATACTGGTAATATTTAGAACTCCGGGTACTTCGGGTGGCGTTTTCACGGGACCGTGCTTCCAATTATTAAGAGTTCATGTTTACAGAGCTCAGAATTGGTGTGTAAAGCCTTGGAATCACGAGAATAGTGTTTATGTTTACAATTAAGGAGGATTGGGTTCGGCGTTTTTGTGTGTGAATCAGTTAAAATGGTGACGGTTCTAGTAAATGCTTCTAAGGAAACTGCCTAATTTTGGTAAAACTGTTAAAATACACAATGAGAGTTCTCAGAAATGATTAAGAACGTGTAATAAACACCTCAAGTACACGTAAAGAGATTCTTACTACATTTAATGTCGTATTCAATCACGAAGGTTTCCAGGGAAAAGCTGTGGAATGACGAAAATACTGGTAATGTTTACAAGTCCGGGTACTTCCGGTGGTGTTTTCACGGGACTGTGCTTTCAATTATTAAGACTTCATGTTTACAGAGCTTAGAATTGGTGTATAAAGCCTTGGAATCACGAGAATAGTGTTTATGTTTACAATTAAGGAGGATTCGGTTCGGCATTTTTGTGTGTGAATCAGTGAAAATGGTGACGGTTCTAGTAAATGCTTCTAAGGAAACTGCCTAATTTTGGTAAAACTGTTAAAATACACAATGAGAGTTCCCAGGAATGATTAAGAACGTGTAATATACACCTCAAGTACACGTAAATAGATTCTTAATACATTAACTGTCGAATTCAATCACGGAGGTTTCCCGTGGAAAGCCATGAAATGACGAAAATACAGGTAATATTTACAACTCCGGGTACTTCGGGTGGCGTTTTCACGGGACTGTGCTTCCAATTATTAAGAGTTCATGTTTACAGAGCTCAGAATTGGTGTGTAAAGCCTTGGAATGATGAGAATAGTGTTTATGTTTACAATTAAGGAGGATTGGGTTCGGCGTTTTTGTGTGTGAATCAGTTAAAATGGTGACGGTTCTAGTAAATACTTCTAAGCAAACTGCCTAATTTTGGTAAAACTGTTAAAATACACAAAGAGAGTTCTCAGAAATGATTAAGAACGTGTAATAAACACCTCACGTACACGTAAGTAGATTCTTACTACATTTACTGTCGAATTCAATCACAGAGGTTTCCCGTGGAAAGCTGTGAAATGACGAAAATACTGGTAATGTTTACAAGTCCGGGTACTTCCGGTGGCGTTTTCACAGGACTGTGCTTTCAATTATTAAGAGTTCATGATTACAGAGCTCAGAATTGGGGTGTAAAGCCTTGGAATGACGAGAATAGTGTTTATGTTTACAATTAAGGAGGATTCGGTTCGGCATTTTTGTGTGTGAATCAGTTAAAATGGTGACGGTTCTAGTAAATACTTCTAAGCAAACTGCCTAATTTTGGCAAAACTGTTAAAATAAACAATGATAGTTCCCAGAAATGATTAAAAACGTGGAAAAAACAGTTCAAGTACACGTAAACAGATTTTACTACATTTAATGTCGTATTCAATCACGGAGGTTTCCAGGGGAAAGCTGTGGAATGACGAAAATAGTGGTAATGTTTACAAGTCCGGGTACTTCCGGTGGCGTTTTCACGGGACTGTGCTTTCAATTATTAAGAGTTCATGTTTACAGAGCTCAGAATTGGTATATATTGCCTTGGAATCACGAGAATAGTGTTTATGTTTACAATTAAGGAGGATTGGGTTCGGCATTTTTGTGTGTGAATCAGTTAAAATGGTGATGGTTCTAGTAAATGCTTCTAAGGAAACTGCCTAATTTTGGTAAAACTGTTAAAATACACAATGAGAGTTCCCAGAAATGATTAAGAACGTGTTATAAACACCTCAAGTACACGTAAACAGATTCTTACTACATTTAATGTCGTATTCAATCACGAAGGTTTCCAGGGAAAAGCTGTGGAATGAGGAAAATACTGGTAATGTTTACAAGTCCGGGTACTTCCGGTGGCGTTTTCACGGGACTGTGCTTTCAATTATTAAGAGTTCATGTTTACAGAGCTCAGAATTGGTGTATAAAGCCTTGGAATCACGAGAATAGTGTTTATGTTTACAATTAAGGAGGATTGGGTTCGGCATTTTTGTGTGTGAATCAGTTAAAATGGTGACGGTTCTAGTAAATGCTTCTAAGGAAACTGCCTAATTTTGGTAAAACTGTTAAAATACACAATGAGAGTTCCCAGAAATGATTAAGAACGTGTAATAAACACCTCAAGTACACGTAAATAGATTCTTAATACATTAACTGTCGAATTCAATCACGGAGGTTTCCCATGGAAAGCCATGAAATGACGAAAATACTGGTAATATTTAAAACTCCAGGTACTTCGGGTGGCGTTTTCACGGGACTGTCCTTTCAATTATTAAGAGTTCATGTTTACAGAGCTCAGAATTGGTGTATAAAGCCTTGGAATCACGAGAATATTGTTTATGTTTACAATTAAGGAGGATTGGGTTCGGCATTTTTGTGTGTGAATCAGTTTAAATGGTGACGGTTCTAGTAAATGCTTCTAAGGAAACTGCCTAATTTTGGTAAAACTGTTAAAATACACAATGAGAGTTCCCAGAAATGATTAAGAACGTGTAATAAACACCTCAAGTACACGTAAATAGATTCTTACTACATTAACTGTCGAATTAAATCACGGAGGTTTCCCGTGGAAAGCTGTGAAATGACGAAAATACTGGTAATGTTTACAAATCCGGGTACTTCGGGTGGCGTTTTCACAGGACTGTGCTTTCAATTATTAAGAGTTCATGTTTACAGAGCTCAGAATTGGGGTGTAAAGCCTTGGAATGACGAGAATAGTGTTTATGTTTACAATTAAGGAGGATTGGGTTCGGCATTTTTGTGTGTGAATCAGTTAAAATGGTGACGGTTCTAGTAAATACTTCTAAGCAAACTGCCTAATTTTGGCAAAACTGTTAAAATAAACAATGATAGTTCCCAGAAATGATTAAAAACGTGGAAAAAACAGTTCAAGTACACGTAAACAGATTTTACTACATTTAATGTCGTATTCAATCACGGAGGTTTCCAGGGGAAAGCTGTGGAATGACGAAAATAGTGGTAATATTTACAACTCCGAGTACTTCGGGTGGCGTTTTCACGGGACCGTGCTTCCAATTATTAAGAGTTCATGTTTACAGAGCTCAGAATTGGTGTGTAAAGCCTTGGAATCACGAGAATAGTGTTTATGTTTACAATTAAGGAGGATTGGGTTCGGCGTTTTTGTGTGTGAATCAGTTAAAATGGTGACGGTTCTAGTAAATGCTTCTAAGGAAACTGCCTAATTTTGGTAAAACTGTTAAAATACACAATGAGAGTTCCCAGAAATGATTAAGAACGTGTAATAAACACCTCAAGTACACGTAAAGAGATTCTTACTACATTTAATGTCGTATTCAATCACGAAGGTTTCCAGGGAAAAGCTGTGGAATGGCGAAAATACTGGTAATGTTTACAAGTCCGGGTACTTCCGGTGGTGTTTTCACGGGACTGTGCTTTCAATTATTAAGAGTTCATGTTTACAGAGCTTAGAATTGGTGTATAAAGCCTTGGAATCACGAGAATAGTGTTTATGTTTACAATTAAGGAGGATTGGGTTCGGCATTTTTGTGTGTGAATCAGTGAAAATGGTGACGGTTCTAGTAAATGCTTCTAAGGAAACTGCCTAATTTTGGTAAAACTGTTAAAATACACAATGAGAGTTCCCAGGAATGATTAAGAACGTGTAATAAACACCTCAAGTACACGTAAATAGATTCTTAATACATTAACTGTCGAATTCAATCACGGAGGTTTCCCGTGGAAAGCCATGAAATGACGAAAATACAGGTAATATTTACAACTCCGGGTACTTCGGGTGGCGTTTTCACGGGACTGTGCTTCCAATTATTAAGAGTTCATGTTTACAGAGCTCAGAATTGGTGTGTAAGGCCTTGGAATGACGAGAATAGTGTTTATGTTTACAATTAAGGAGGATTGGGTTCGGCGTTTTTGTGTGTGAATCAGTTAAAATGGTGACGGTTCTAGTAAATACTTCTAAGAAAACTGCCTAATTTTGGTAAAACTGTTAAAATACACAATGATAGTTCCCAGAAATGATTAAAAACGTGGAAAAAACACTTCAAGTACACGTAAACAAATTCTTACTACATTTAATGTCGAATTCAATCACGGAGGTTTCCAGGGGAAAGCTGTGGAATGACGAAAATACTGGTAATGTTTACAAGTCCGGGTACTTCCGGTGGCGTTTTCACGGGACTGTGCTTTCAATTATTAAGAGTTCATGTTTACAGAGCTCAGAATTGGTGTATAAAGCCTTGGAATCACGAGAATAGTGTTTATGTTTACAATTAAGGAGGATTGGGTTCGGCATTTTTGTGTGTGAATTAGTTAAAATGGTGACGGTTCTAGTAAATGCTTCTAAGGAAACTGCCTAATTTTGGTAAAACTGTTAAAATACACAATGAGAGTTCCCAGAAATGATTAAGAACGTGTAATAAACACCTCAAGTACACGTAAATAGATTCTTAATACATTAACTGTCGAATTCAATCACGGAGGTTTCCCATGGAAAGCCATGAAATGACGAAAATACTGGTAATGTTTACAAATCCGGGTACTTCGGGTGGCGTTTTCACAGGACTGTGCTTTCAATTATTAAGAGTTCATGATTACAGAGCTCAGAATTGGGGTGTAAAGCCTTGGAATGACGAGAATAGTGTTTATGTTTACAATTAAGGAGGATTCGGTTCGGCATTTTTGTGTGTGAATCAGTTAAAATGGTGACGGTTCTAGTAAATACTTCTAAGCAAACTGCCTAATTTTGGCAAAACTGTTAAAATAAACAATGATAGTTCCCAGAAATGATTAAAAACGTGGAAAAAACAGTTCAAGTACACGTAAACAGATTTTACTACATTTAATGTCGTATTCAATCACGGAGGTTTCCAGGGGAAAGCTGTGGAATGACGAAAATAGTGGTAATGTTTACAAGTCCGGGTACTTCCGGTGGCGTTTTCACGGGACTGTGCTTTCAATTATTAAGAGTTCATGTTTACAGAGCTCAGAATTGGTATATATTGCCTTGGAATCACGAGAATAGTGTTTATGTTTACAATTAAGGAGGATTGGGTTCGGCATTTTTGTGTGTGAATCAGTTAAAATGGTGATGGTTCTAGTAAATGCTTCTAAGGAAACTGCCTAATTTTGGTAAAACTGTTAAAATACACAATGAGAGTTCCCAGAAATGATTAAGAACGTGTTATAAACACCTCAAGTACACGTAAACAGATTCTTACTACATTTAATGTCGTATTCAATCACGAAGGTTTCCAGGGAAAAGCTGTGGAATGAGGAAAATACTGGTAATGTTTACAAGTCCGGGTACTTCCGGTGGCGTTTTCACGGGACTGTGCTTTCAATTATTAAGAGTTCATGTTTACAGAGCTCAGAATTGGTGTATAAAGCCTTGGAATCACGAGAATAGTGTTTATGTTTACAATTAAGGAGGATTGGGTTCGGCATTTTTGTGTGTGAATCAGTTAAAATGGTGACGGTTCTAGTAAATGCTTCTAAGGAAACTGCCTAATTTTGGTAAAACTGTTAAAATACACAATGAGAGTTCCCAGAAATGATTAAGAACGTGTAATCAACACCTGAAGTACACGTAAATAGATTCTTACTACATTAACTGTCGAATTAAATCACGGAGGTTTCCCGTGGAAAGCTGTGAAATGACGAAAATACTGGTAATGTTTACAAATCCGGGTACTTCGGGTGGCGTTTTCACAGGACTGTGCTTTCAATTATTAAGAGTTCATGTTTACAGAGCTCAGAATTGGGGTGTAAAGCCTTGGAATGACGAGAATAGTGTTTATGTTTACAATTAAGGAGGATTGGGTTCGGCATTTTTGTGTGTGAATCAGTTAAAATGGTGACGGTTCTAGTAAATACTTCTAAGCAAACTGCCTAATTTTGGCAAAACTGTTAAAATACACAATGATAGTTCCCAGAAATGATTAAAAACGTGGAAAAAACACTTCAAGTACACGTAAACAGATTTTACTACATTTAATGTCGTATTCAATCACAGAGGTTTCCAGGGGAAAGCTGTGGAATGACGAAAATACTGGTAATGTTTACAAGTCCGGGTACTTCCGGTGGCGTTTTCACGGGACTGTGCTTTCAATTATTAAGAGTTCATGTTTACAGAGCTCAGAATTGGTATATAAAGCCTTGGAATCACGAGAATAGTGTTTATGTATACAATTAAGGAGGATTGGGTTCGGCATTTTTGTGTGTGAATCAGTTAAAATGGTGACGGTTCTAGTAAATGCTTCTAAGGAAACTGCCTAATTTTGGTAAAACTGTTAAAATACACAATGAGAGTTCCCAGAAATGATTAAGAACGTGTAATCAACACCTGAAGTACACGTAAATAGATTCTTACTACATTAACTGTCGAATTAAATCACGGAGGTTTCCCGTGGAAAGCCATGAAATGACGAAAATACTGGTAATATTTAGAACTCCGGGTACTTCGGGTGGCGTTTTCACGGGACCGTGCTTCCAATTATTAAGAGTTCATGTTTACAGAGCTCAGAATTGGTGTGTAAAGCCTTGGAATCACGAGAATAGTGTTTATGTTTACAATTAAGGAGGATTGGGTTCGGCGTTTTTGTGTGTGAATCAGTTAAAATGGTGACGGTTCTAGTAAATGCTTCTAAGGAAACTGCCTAATTTTGGTAAAACTGTTAAAATACACAATGAGAGTTCCCAGAAATGATTAAGAACGTGTAATAAACACCTCAAGTACACGTAAAGAGATTCTTACTACATTTAATGTCGTATTCAATCACGAAGGTTTCCAGGGAAAAGCTGTGGAATGACGAAAATACTGGTAATGTTTACAAGTCCGGGTACTTCCGGTGGTGTTTTCACGGGACTGTGCTTTCAATTATTAAGAGTTCATGTTTACAGAGCTTAGAATTGGTGTATAAAGCCTTGGAATCACGAGAATAGTGTTTATGTTTACAATTAAGGAGGATTCGGTTCGGCATTTTTGTGTGTGAATCAGTGAAAATGGTGACGGTTCTAGTAAATGCTTCTAAGGAAACTGCCTAATTTTGGTAAAACTGTTAAAATACACAATGAGAGTTCCCAGAAATGATTAAGAACGTGTAATAAACACCTCAAGTACACGTAAATAGATTCTTAATACATTAACTGTCGAATTCAATCACGGAGGTTTCCCATGGAAAGCCATGAAATGACGAAAATACTGGTAATGTTTACAAATCCGGGTACTTCGGGTGGCGTTTTCACAGGACTGTGCTTTCAATTATTAAGAGTTCATGATTACAGAGCTCAGAATTGGGGTGTAAAGCCTTGGAATGACGAGAATAGTGTTTATGTTTACAATTAAGGAGGATTCGGTTCGGCATTTTTGTGTGTGAATCAGTTAAAATGGTGACGGTTCTAGTAAATACTTCTAAGCAAACTGCCTAATTTTGGCAAAACTGTTAAAATAAACAATGATAGTTCCCAGAAATGATTAAAAACGTGGAAAAAACAGTTCAAGTACACGTAAACAGATTTTACTACATTTAATGTCGTATTCAATCACGGAGGTTTCCAGGGGAAAGCTGTGGAATGACGAAAATAGTGGTAATGTTTACAAGTCCGGGTACTTCCGGTGGCGTTTTCACGGGACTGTGCTTTCAATTATTAAGAGTTCATGTTTACAGAGCTCAGAATTGGTATATATTGCCTTGGAATCACGAGAATAGTGTTTATGTTTACAATTAAGGAGGATTGGGTTCGGCATTTTTGTGTGTGAATCAGTTAAAATGGTGATGGTTCTAGTAAATGCTTCTAAGGAAACTGCCTAATTTTGGTAAAACTGTTAAAATACACAATGAGAGTTCCCAGAAATGATTAAGAACGTGTTATAAACACCTCAAGTACACGTAAACAGATTCTTACTACATTTAATGTCGTATTCAATCACGAAGGTTTCCAGGGAAAAGCTGTGGAATGAGGAAAATACTGGTAATGTTTACAAGTCCGGGTACTTCCGGTGGCGTTTTCACGGGACTGTGCTTTCAATTATTAAGAGTTCATGTTTACAGAGCTCAGAATTGGTGTATAAAGCCTTGGAATCACGAGAATAGTGTTTATGTTTACAATTAAGGAGGATTGGGTTCGGCATTTTTGTGTGTGAATCAGTTAAAATGGTGACGGTTCTAGTAAATGCTTCTAAGGAAACTGCCTAATTTTGGTAAAACTGTTAAAATACACAATGAGAGTTCCCAGAAATGATTAAGAACGTGTAATCAACACCTGAAGTACACGTAAATAGATTCTTACTACATTAACTGTCGAATTAAATCACGGAGGTTTCCCGTGGAAAGCTGTGAAATGACGAAAATACTGGTAATGTTTACAAATCCGGGTACTTCGGGTGGCGTTTTCACAGGACTGTGCTTTCAATTATTAAGAGTTCATGTTTACAGAGCTCAGAATTGGGGTGTAAAGCCTTGGAATGACGAGAATAGTGTTTATGTTTACAATTAAGGAGGATTGGGTTCGGCATTTTTGTGTGTGAATCAGTTAAAATGGTGACGGTTCTAGTAAATACTTCTAAGCAAACTGCCTAATTTTGGCAAAACTGTTAAAATACACAATGATAGTTCCCAGAAATGATTAAAAACGTGGAAAAAACACTTCAAGTACACGTAAACAGATTTTACTACATTTAATGTCGTATTCAATCACAGAGGTTTCCAGGGGAAAGCTGTGGAATGACGAAAATACTGGTAATGTTTACAAGTCCGGGTACTTCCGGTGGCGTTTTCACGGGACTGTGCTTTCAATTATTAAGAGTTCATGTTTACAGAGCTCAGAATTGGTATATAAAGCCTTGGAATCACGAGAATAGTGTTTATGTATACAATTAAGGAGGATTGGGTTCGGCATTTTTGTGTGTGAATCAGTTAAAATGGTGACGGTTCTAGTAAATGCTTCTAAGGAAACTGCCTAATTTTGGTAAAACTGTTAAAATACACAATGAGAGTTCCCAGAAATGATTAAGAACGTGTAATCAACACCTGAAGTACACGTAAATAGATTCTTACTACATTAACTGTCGAATTAAATCACGGAGGTTTCCCGTGGAAAGCCATGAAATGACGAAAATACTGGTAATATTTAGAACTCCGGGTACTTCGGGTGGCGTTTTCACGGGACCGTGCTTCCAATTATTAAGAGTTCATGTTTACAGAGCTCAGAATTGGTGTGTAAAGCCTTGGAATCACGAGAATAGTGTTTATGTTTACAATTAAGGAGGATTGGGTTCGGCGTTTTTGTGTGTGAATCAGTTAAAATGGTGACGGTTCTAGTAAATGCTTCTAAGGAAACTGCCTAATTTTGGTAAAACTGTTAAAATACACAATGAGAGTTCCCAGAAATGATTAAGAACGTGTAATAAACACCTCAAGTACACGTAAAGAGATTCTTACTACATTTAATGTCGTATTCAATCACGAAGGTTTCCAGGGAAAAGCTGTGGAATGACGAAAATACTGGTAATGTTTACAAGTCCGGGTACTTCCGGTGGTGTTTTCACGGGACTGTGCTTTCAATTATTAAGAGTTCATGTTTACAGAGCTTAGAATTGGTGTATAAAGCCTTGGAATCACGAGAATAGTGTTTATGTTTACAATTAAGGAGGATTCGGTTCGGCATTTTTGTGTGTGAATCAGTGAAAATGGTGACGGTTCTAGTAAATGCTTCTAAGGAAACTGCCTAATTTTGGTAAAACTGTTAAAATACACAATGAGAGTTCCCAGGAATGATTAAGAACGTGTAATAAACACCTCAAGTACACATAAATAGATTCTTAATACATTAACTGTCGAATTCAATCACGGAGGTTTCCCGTGGAAAGCCATGAAATGACGAAAATACAGGTAATATTTACAACTCCGGGTACTTCGGGTGGCGTTTTCACGGGACTGTGCTTCCAATTATTAAGAGTTCATGTTTACAGAGCTCAGAATTGGTGTGTAAGGCCTTGGAATGACGAGAATAGTGTTTATGTTTACAATTAAGGAGGATTGGGTTCGGCGTTTTTGTGTGTGAATCAGTTAAAATGGTGACGGTTCTAGTAAATACTTCTAAGAAAACTGCCTAATTTTGGTAAAACTGTTAAAATACACAATGATAGTTCCCAGAAATGATTAAAAACGTGGAAAAAACACTTCAAGTACACGTAAACAAATTCTTACTACATTTAATGTCGAATTCAATCACGGAGGTTTCCAGGGGAAAGCTGTGGAATGACGAAAATACTGGTAATGTTTACAAGTCCGGGTACTTCCGGTGGCGTTTTCACGGGACTGTGCTTTCAATTATTAAGAGTTCATGTTTACAGAGCTCAGAATTGGTGTATAAAGCCTTGGAATCACGAGAATAGTGTTTATGTTTACAATTAAGGAGGATTCGGTTCGGCATTTTTGTGTGTGAATCAGTGAAAATGGTGACGGTTCTAGTAAATGCTTCTAAGGAAACTGCCTAATTTTGGTAAAACTGTTAAAATACACAATGAGAGTTCCCAGAAATGATTAAGAACGTGTAATAAACACCTCAAGTACACGTAAAGAGATTCTTACTACATTTAATGTCGTATTCAATCACGAAGGTTTCCAGGGAAAAGCTGTGGAATGACGAAAATACTGGTAATGTTTACAAGTCCGGGTACTTCCGGTGGTGTTTTCACGGGACTGTGCTTTCAATTATTAAGAGTTCATGTTTACAGAGCTTAGAATTGGTGTATAAAGCCTTGGAATCACGAGAATAGTGTTTATGTTTACAATTAAGGAGGATTCGGTTCGGCACTTTTGTGTGTGAATCAGTGAAAATGGTGACGGTTCTAGTAA
The DNA here is from genome assembly GCF_963259705.1 of Myotis daubentonii. Classification (NCBI taxonomy): domain Eukaryota; kingdom Metazoa; phylum Chordata; class Mammalia; order Chiroptera; family Vespertilionidae; genus Myotis; species Myotis daubentonii. Next base: position 187,861 of record NW_026775488.1, on the reverse strand, counting down.
ATGCTTCTAAGGAAACTGCCTAATTTTGGTAAAACTGTTAAAATACACAATGAGAGTTCCCAGGAATGATTAAGAACGTGTAATAAACACCTCAAGTACACGTAAATAGATTCTTAATACATTAACTGTCGAATTCAATCACGGAGGTTTCCCGTGGAAAGCCATGAAATGACGAAAATACAGGTAATATTTACAACTCCGGGTACTTCGGGTGGCGTTTTCACGGGACTGTGCTTCCAATTATTAAGAGTTCATGTTTACAGAGCTCAGAATTGGTGTGTAAGGCCTTGGAATGACGAGAATAGTGTTTATGTTTACAATTAAGGAGGATTGGGTTCGGCGTTTTTGTGTGTGAATCAGTTAAAATGGTGACGGTTCTAGTAAATACTTCTAAGAAAACTGCCTAATTTTGGTAAAACTGTTAAAATACACAATGATAGTTCCCAGAAATGATTAAAAACGTGGAAAAAACACTTCAAGTACACGTAAACAAATTCTTACTACATTTAATGTCGAATTCAATCACGGAGGTTTCCAGGGGAAAGCTGTGGAATGACGAAAATACTGGTAATGTTTACAAGTCCGGGTACTTCCGGTGGCGTTTTCACGGGACTGTGCTTCAATTATTAAGAGTTCATGTTTACAGAGCTCAGAATTGGTGTATAAAGCCTTGGAATCACGAGAATAGTGTTTATGTTTACAATTAAGGAGGATTGGGTTCGGCATTTTTGTGTGTGAATTAGTTAAAATGGTGACGGTTCTAGTAAATGCTTCTAAGCAAACTGCCTAATTTTGGTAAAACTGTTAAAATACACAATGAGAGTTCCCAGAAATGATTAAGAACGTGTAATAAACACCTCAAGTACACGTAAATAGATTCTTAATACATTAACTGTCGAATTCAATCACGGAGGTTTCCCATGGAAAGCCATGAAATGACGAAAATACTGGTAATATTTAAAACTCCGGGTACTTCGGGTGGCGTTTTCACGGGACTGTCCTTTCAATTATTAAGAGTTCATGTTTACAGAGCTCAGAATTGGTGTATAAAGCCTTGGAATCACGAGAATATTGTTTATGTTTACAATTAAGGAGGATTGGGTTCGGCATTTTTGTGTGTGAATCAGTTTAAATTGTGACGGTTCTAGTAAATGCTTCTAAGGAAACTGCCTAAATTTGGTAAAAACTGTTAAAATACACAATGAGAGTTCCCAGAAATGATTAAGAACGTGTAATCAACACCTCAAGTACACGTAAATAGATTCTTACTACATTAACTGTTGAATTAAATCACGGAGGTTTCCCGTGGAAAGCTGTGAAATGACGAAAATACTGGTAATGTTTACAAATCCGGGTACTTCGGGTGGCGTTTTCACAGGACTGTGCTTTCAATTATTAAGAGTTCATGTTTACAGAGCTCAGAATTGGGGTGTAAAGCCTTGGAATGACGAGAATAGTGTTTATGTTTACAATTAAGGAGGATTGGGTTCGGCATTTTTGTGTGTGAATCAGTTAAAATGGTGACGGTTCTAGTAAATACTTCTAAGCAAAGTGCCTAATTTTGGCAAAACTGTTAAAATACACAATGATAGTTCCCAGAAATGATTAAAAACGTGGAAAAAACACTTCAAGTACACGTAAACAGATTTTACTACATTTAATGTCGTATTCAATCACGGAGGTTTCCAGGGGAAAGCTGTGGAATGACGAAAATACTGGTAATGTTTACAAGTCCGGGTACTTCCGGTGGTGTTTTCACGGGACTGTGCTTTCAATTATTAAGACTTCATGTTTACAGAGCTTAGAATTGGTGTATAAAGCCTTGGAATCACGAGAATAGTGTTTATGTTTACAATTAAGGAGGATTCGGTTCGGCATTTTTGTGTGTGAATCAGTGAAAATGGTGACGGTTCTAGTAAATGCTTCTAAGGAAACTGCCTAATTTTGGTAAAACTGTTAAAATACACAATGAGAGTTCCCAGGAATGATTAAGAACGTGTAATAAACACCTCAAGTACACGTAAATAGATTCTTAATACATTAACTGTCGAATTCAATCACGGAGGTTTCCCGTGGAAAGCCATGAAATGACGAAAATACAGGTAATATTTACAACTCCGGGTACTTCGGGTGGCGTTTTCACGGGACTGTGCTTCCAATTATTAAGAGTTCATGTTTACAGAGCTCAGAATTGGTGTGTAAAGCCTTGGAATGATGAGAATAGTGTTTATGTTTACAATTAAGGAGGATTGGGTTCGGCGTTTTTGTGTGTGAATCAGTTAAAATGGTGACGGTTCTAGTAAATACTTCTAAGCAAACTGCCTAATTTTGGTAAAACTGTTAAAATACACAAAGAGAGTTCTCAGAAATGATTAAGAACGTGTAATAAACACCTCACGTACACGTAAGTAGATTCTTACTACATTTACTGTCGAATTCAATCACAGAGGTTTCCCGTGGAAAGCTGTGAAATGACGAAAATACTGGTAATGTTTACAAATCCGGGTACTTCGGGTGGCGTTTTCACAGGACTGTGCTTTCAATTATTAAGAGTTCATGATTACAGAGCTCAGAATTGGGGTGTAAAGCCTTGGAATGACGAGAATAGTGTTTATGTTTACAATTAAGGAGGATTCGGTTCGGCATTTTTGTGTGTGAATCAGTTAAAATGGTGACGGTTCTAGTAAATACTTCTAAGCAAACTGCCTAATTTTGGCAAAACTGTTAAAATAAACAATGATAGTTCCCAGAAATGATTAAAAACGTGGAAAAAACAGTTCAAGTACACGTAAACAGATTTTACTACATTTAATGTCGTATTCAATCACGGAGGTTTCCAGGGGAAAGCTGTGAATGACGAAAATAGTGGTAATGTTTACAAGTCCGGGTACTTCCGGTGGCGTTTTCACGGGACTGTGCTTTCAATTATTAAGAGTTCATGTTTACAGAGCTCAGAATTGGTGTATAAAGCCTTGGAATCACGAGAATAGTGTTTATGTTTACAATTAAGGAGGATTGGGTTCGGCATTTTTGTGTGTGAATCAGTTAAAATGGTGACGGTTCTAGTAAATACTTCTAAGCAAACTGCCTAATTTTGGCAAAACTGTTAAAATAAACAATGATAGTTCCCAGAAATGATTAAAAACGTGTTATAAACACCTCAAGTACACGTAAACATATTCTTACTACATTTAATGTCGTATTCAATCACGAAGGTTTCCAGGGAAAAGCTGTGGAATGAGGAAAATACTGGTAATGTTTACAAGTCCGGGTACTTCCGGTGGCGTTTTCACGGGACTGTGCTTTCAATTATTAAGAGTTCATGTTTACAGAGCTCAGAATTGGTGTATAAAGCCTTGGAATCACGAGAATAGTGTTTATGTTTACAATTAAGGAGGATTGGGTTCGGCATTTTTGTGTGTGAATCAGTTAAAATGGTGACGGTTCTAGTAAATACTTCTAAGCAAACTGCCTAATTTTGGCAAAACTGTTAAAATAAACAATGATAGTTCCCAGAAATGATTAAAAACGTGGAAAAAACACTTCAAGTACACGTAAACAGATTTTACTACATTTAATGTCGTATTCAATCACGGAGGTTTCCAGGGGAAAGCTGTGGAATGACGAAAATAGTGGTAATGTTTACAAGTCCGGGTACTTCCGGTGGTGTTTTCACGGGACTGTGCTTTCAATTATTAAGAGTTCATGTTTACAGAGCTTAGAATTGGTGTATAAAGCCTTGGAATCACGAGAATAGTGTTTATGTTTACAATTAAGGAGGATTCGGTTCGGCATTTTTGTGTGTGAATCAGTGAAAATGGTGACGGTTCTAGTAAATGCTTCTAAGGAAACTGCCTAATTTTGGTAAAACTGTTAAAATACACAATGAGAGTTCCCAGGAATGATTAAGAACGTGTAATAAACACCTCAAGTACACGTAAATAGATTCTTAATACATTAACTGTCGAATTCAATCACGGAGGTTTCCCGTGGAAAGCCATGAAATGACGAAAATACTGGTAATATTTACAACTCCGGGTACTTCGGGTGGCGTTTTCACGGGACTGTGCTTCCAATTATTAAGAGTTCATGTTTACAGAGCTCAGAATTGGTGTGTAAAGCCTTGGAATGACGAGAATAGTGTTTATGTTTACAATTAAGGAGGATTCGGTTCGGCATTTTTGTGTGTGAATCAGTTAAAATGGTGACGGTTCTAGTAAATACTTCTAAGCAAACTGCCTAATTTTGGCAAAACTGTTAAAATAAACAATGATAGTTCCCAGAAATGATTAAAAACGTGGAAAAAACAGTTCAAGTACACGTAAACAGATTTTACTACATTTAATGTCGTATTCAATCACGGAGGTTTCCAGGGGAAAGCTGTGGAATGACGAAAATAGTGGTAATGTTTACAAGTCCGGGTACTTCCGGTGGCGTTTTCACGGGACTGTGCTTTCAATTATTAAGAGTTCATGTTTACAGAGCTCAGAATTGGTATATATTGCCTTGGAATCACGAGAATAGTGTTTATGTTTACAATTAAGGAGGATTGGGTTCGGCATTTTTGTGTGTGAATCAGTTAAAATGGTGATGGTTCTAGTAAATGCTTCTAAGGAAACTGCCTAATTTTGGTAAAACTGTTAAAATACACAATGAGAGTTCCCAGAAATGATTAAGAACGTGTTATAAACACCTCAAGTACACGTAAACAGATTCTTACTACATTTAATGTCGTATTCAATCACGAAGGTTTCCAGGGAAAAGCTGTGTAATGAGGAAAATACTGGTAATGTTTACAAGTCCGGGTACTTCCGGTGGCGTTTTCACGGGACTGTGCTTTCAATTATTAAGAGTTCATGTTTACAGAGCTCAGAATTGGTGTATAAAGCCTTGGAATCACGAGAATAGTGTTTATGTTTACAATTAAGGAGGATTGGGTTCGGCATTTTTGTGTGTGAATCAGTTAAAATGGTGATGGTTCTAGTAAATGCTTCTAAGGAAACTGCCTAATTTTGGTAAAACTGTTAAAATACACAATGAGAGTTCCCAGAAATGATTAAGAACGTGTAATAAACACCTCAAGTACACGTAAATAGATTCTTAATACATTAACTGTCGAATTCAATGGAGGTTTCCCGTGGAAAGCCATGAAATGACGAAAATACTGGTAATATTTCCAACTCCGGGTACTTCGGGTGGCGTTTTCACGGGACTGTCCTTTCAATTATTAAGAGTTCATGTTTACAGAGCTCAGAATTGGTGTATAAAGCCTTGGAATCACGAGAATAGTGTTTATGTTTACAATTAAGGAGGATTGGGTTCGGCATTTTTGTGTGTGAATCAGTTAAAATGGTGACGGTTCTAGTAAATGCTTCTAAGGAAACTGCCTAATTTTGGTAAAACTGTTAAAATACACAATGAGAGTTCCCAGAAATGATTAAGAACGTGTAATAAACACCTCAAGTACACGTAAACAGATTCTTACTACATTAACTGTCGAATTCAATCACGGAGGTTTCCGGTGGAAAGCCATGAAATGACGAAAATACTGGTAATATTTACAACTCCGGGTACTTCGGGTGGCGTTTTCACGGGACTGTGCTTCCAATTATTAAGAGTTCATGTTTACAGAGCTCAGAATTGGTGTGTAAAGCCTTGGAATGACGAGAATAGTGTTTATGTTTACAATTAAGGAGGATTGGGTTCAGCGTTTTTGTGTGTGAATCAGTTAAAATGGTGACGGTTCTAGTAAATGCTTCTAAGGAAACTGCCTAATTTTGGTAAAACTGTTAAAATACACAATGAGAGTTCCCAGAAATGATTAAGAACGTGTAATAAACACCTCAAGTACACGTAAATAGATTCTTAATACATTAACTGTCGAATTCAATCACGGAGGTTTCCCGTGGAAAGCCATGAAATGACGAAAATACTGGTAATATTTACAACTCCGGGTACTTCGGGTGGTGTTTTCACGGGACTGTGCTTCCAATTATTAAGAGTTCATGTTTACAGAGCTCAGAATTGGTGTGTAAAGCCTTGGAATGACGAGAATAGTGTTTATCTTTACAATTAAGGAGGATTGGGTTCGGCGTTTTTGTTTGTGAGTCAGTAAAAATGGTGACGGTTCTAGTAAATACTTCTAAGCAAACTGCCAAATTTTGGTAAAACTGTTAAAATACACAATGAGAGTTCCCAGAAATGATTAAGAACGTGTTATAAACACCTCAAGTACACGTAAACAGATTCTTACTACATTTAATGTCGTATTCAATCACGAAGGTTTCCACGGAAAAGCTGTGGAATGACGAAAATACTGGTAATGTTTACAAGTCCGGGTACTTCCGGTGGCGTTTTCACGGGACTGTGCTTTCAATTATTAAGAGTTCATGTTTACAGAGCTCAGATTGGTGTATAAAGCCTTGGAATCACGAGAATAGTGTTTATGTTTACAATTAAGGAGGATTCGGTTCGGCATTTTTGTGTGTCAATCAGTGAAAATGGTGACGGGTCTAGTAAATGCTTCTAAGGAAACTGCCTAATTTTGGTAAAACTTTTAGAATACACAATGAGAGTTCCCAGGAATGATTAAGAACGTGTAATAAACACCTCAAGTACACGTAAATAGATTCTTAATACATTAACTGTCGAATTCAATCACGGAGGTTTCCCGTGGAAAGCCATGAAATGACGAAAATACAGGTAATATTTACAACTCCGGGTACTTCGGGTGGCGTTTTCACGGGACTGTGCTTCCAATTATTAAGAGTTCATGTTTACAGAGCTCAGAATTGGTGTGTAAAGCCTTGGAATGACGAGAATAGTGTTTATGTTTACAATTAAGGAGGATTGGGTTCGGCATTTTTGTGTGTCAATCAGTTAAAATGGTGACGGTTCTAGTAAATGCTTCTAAGGAAACTGCCTAATTTTGGTAAAACTGTTAAAATACACAATGAGAGTTCCCAGAAATAATTAAGAACGTGTAATAAACACCTCAAGTACACGTAAATAGATTCTTAATACATTAACTGTCGAATTCAATGGAGGTTTCCCGTGGAAAGCCATGAAATGACGAAAATACTGGTAATATTTCCAACTCCGGGTACTTCGGGTGGCGTTTTCACGGGACTGTCCTTTCAATTATTAAGAGTTCATGTTTACAGAGCTCAGAATTGGTGTATAAAGCCTTGGAATCACGAGAATAGTGTTTATGTTTACAATTAAGGAGGATTGGGTTCGGCATTTTTGTGTGTGAATCAGTTAAAATGGTGACGGTTCTCGTAAATGCTTCTAAGGAAACTGCCTAATTTTGGTAAAACTGTTAAAATACACAATGAGTTTTCCCAGAAATGATTAAGAACGTGTAATAAACACCTCAAGTACACGTAAATAGATTCTTACTACATTAACTGTCGAATTAAATCACGGAGGTTTCCCGTGGAAAGCTGTGAAATGACGAAAATACTGGTAATGTTTACAAATCCGGGTACTTCGGGTGTCGTTTTCACAGGACTTTGCTTTCAATTATTAAGAGTTCATGTTTACAGAGCTCAGAATTGGGGTGTAAAGCCTTGGAATGACGAGAATAGTGTTTATGTTTACAATTAAGGAGGATTGGGTTCGGCATTTTTGTGTGTGAATCAGTTAAAATGGTGACGGTTCTAGTAATTACTTCTAAGCAAACTGCCTAATTTTGGTAAAACTGTTAAAATACACAATGAGAGTTCCCAGAAATGATTAAGAACGTGTAATAAACACCTCAAGTACACGTAAACAGATTCTTACTACATTTAATGTCGTATTCAATCACGAAGGTTTCCAGGGAAAAGCTGTGGAATGAGGAAAATACTGGTAATATTTACAAGTCCGGGTACTTCCGGTGGCGTTTTCACGGGACTGTGCTTTCAATTATTAAGAGTTCATGTTTACAGAGCTCAGAATTGGTGTATAAAGCCTTGGAATCACGAGAATAGTGTTTATGTTTACAATTAAGGAGGATTGGGTTCGGCATTTTTGTGTGTGAATTAGTTAAAATGGTGACGGTTCTAGTAAATGCTTGTAAGGAAACTGCCTAATTTTGGTAAAACTGTTAAAATACACAATGAGAGTTCCCAGAAATGATTAAGAACGTGTAATAAACACCTCAAGTACACGTAAATAGATTCTTAATACATTAACTGTCGAATTCAATCACGGAGGTTTCCCGTGGAAAGCCATGAAATGACGAAAATACTGGTAATATTTAAAACTCCGGGTACTTCGGGTGGCGTTTTCACGGGACTGTCCTTTCAATTATTAAGAGTTCATGTATACAGAGCTCAGAATTGGTGTATAAAGCCTTGGAATCACGAGAATAGTGTTTATGTTTACAATTAAGGAGGATTGGGTTCGGCATTTTTGTGTGTCAATCAGTGAAAATGGTGACGGTTCTACTAAATGCTTCTAAGGAAACTGCCTAATTTTGGTAAAACTGTTAAAATACACAATGAGAGTTCCCAGGAATGATTAAGAACGTGTAATAAACACCTCAAGTACACGTAAATAGATTCTTAATACATTAACTGTCGAATTCAATCACGGAGCTTTCCCGTGGAAAGCCATGAAATGACGAAAATACAGGTAATATTTACAACTCCGGGTACTTCGGGTGGCGTTTTCACGGGACTGTGCTTCCAATTATTAAGAGTTCATGTTTACAGAGCTCAGAATTGGTGTGTAAAGCCTTGGAATGACGAGAATAGTGTTTATGTTTACAATTAAGGAGGATTGGGTTCGGCGTTTTTGTGTGTGAATCAGTTAAAATGGTGACGGTTCTCGTAAATACTTCTAAGCAAACTGCCTAATTTTGGTAAAACTGTTAAAATACACAATGAGAGTTCTCAGAAATGATTAAGAACGTGTAATAAACACCTCAAGTATACGTAAGTAGGTTCTTACTACATTTACTGTCGAATTCAATCACAGAGGTTTCCCGTGGAAAGCTGTGAAATGACGAAAATACTGGTAATGTTTACAAATCCGGGTACTTCGGGTGGCGTTTTCACAGGACTGTGCTTTCAATTATTAAGAGTTCATGTTTACAGAGCTCAGAATTGGTGTGTAAAGCCTTGGAATGACGAGAATAGTGTTTATGTTTACAATTAAGGAGGATTGGGTTCGGCGTTTTTGTGTGTGAATCAGTTAAAATGGTGACGGTTCTAGTAAATACTTCTAAGCAAACTGCCTAATTTTGGTAAAACTGTTAAAATACACAATGAGAGTTCCCAGAAATGATTAAGAACGTGTAATAAACACCTCAAGTACACGTAAACAGATTCTTACTACATTAACTGTCGAATTCAATCACGGAGGTTTCCGGTGGAAAGCCATGAAATGACGAAAATACTGGTAATATTTACAACTCCGGGTACTTCGGGTGGCGTTTTCACGGGACTGTGCTTCCAATTATTAAGAGTTCATGTTTACAGAGCTCAGAATTGGTGTGTAAAGCCTTGGAATGACGAGAATAGTGTTTATGTTTACAATTAAGGAGGATTGGGTTCGGCGTTTTTGTGTGTGAATCAGTTAAAATGGTGACGGTTCTAGTAAATGCATCTAAGGAAACTGCCTAATTTTGGTAAAACTGTTAAAATACACAATGAGAGTTCCCAGAAATGATTAAGAACGTGTAATAAACACCTCAAGTACACGTAAATAGATTCTTAATACATTAACTGTCGAATTCAATCACGGAGGTTTCCCGTGGAAAGCCATGAAATGACGAAAATACTGGTAATATTTACAACTCCGGGTACTTCGGGTGGCGTTTTCACGGGACTGTGCTTCCAATTATTAAGAGTTCATGTTTACAGAGCTCAGAATTGGTGTGTAAAGCCTTGGAATGACGAGAATAGTGTTTATGTTTACAATTAAGGAGGATTGGGTTCGGCGTTTTTGTGTGTGAGTCAGTTATAATGGTGACGGTTCTAGTAAATACTTCTAAGCAAACTGCCTAATTTTGGTAAAACTGTTAAAATACACAATGAGAGTTCCCAGAAATGATTAAGAACGTGTAATAAACACCTCAAGTACACGTAAACAGATTCTTACTACATTTAACGTCGTATTCAATCACGAAGGTTTCCAGGGAAAAGCTGTGGAATGACGAAAATACTGGTAATGTATACAAGTCCGGGTACTTCCGGTGGCATTTTCACGGGACTGTGCTTTCAATTATTAAGAGTTCATGTTTACAGAGCTCAGAATTGGTGTATAAAGCCTTGGAATCACGAGAATAGTGTTTATGTTTACAATTAAGGAGGATTCGGTTCGGCATTTTTGTGTGTGAATCAGTTAAAATGGTGACGGTTCTAGTAAATGCTTCTAAGGAAACTGCCTAATTTTGGTAAAACTGTTAAAATACACAATGAGTTTTCCCAGAAATGATTAAGAACGTGTAATAAACACCTCAAGTACACGTAAATAGATTCTTAATACATTAACTCTCGAATTCAATCACGGAGGTTTCCCGTGGAAAGCCATGAAATGACGAAAATACTGGTAATATTTACAACTCCGGGTACTTCGGGTGGCGTTTTCACGGGACTGTGCTTCCAATTATTAAGAGTTCATGTTTACAGAGCTCAGAATTGGTGTGTAAAGCCTTGGAATTACGAGAATAGTGTTTATGTTTATAATTAAGGAGGATTGGGTTCGGCGTTTTTGTGTGTGAGTCAGTTAAAATGGTGACGGTTCTACTAAATACTTCTAAGCAAACTGCCTAATTTTGGTAAAACTGTTAAAATACACAATGAGAGTTCCCAGAAATGATTAAGAACGTGAAATAAACACCTCAAGTACACGTAAACAGATTCTTACTACATTTAATGTCGTATTCAATCACGAAGGTTTCCAGGGAAAAGCTGTGGAATGAGGAAAATACTGGTAATGTTTACAAGTCCGGGTACTTCCGGTGGCGTTTTCACGGGACTGTGCTTTCAATTATTAAGAGTTCATGTTTACAGAGCTCAGAATTGGTGTATAAAGCCTTGGAATCACGAGAATAGTGTTTATGTTTACAATTAAGGAGGATTGGGTTCGGCATTTTTGTGTGTCCATCAGTGAAAATGGTGACGGTTCTAGTAAATGCTTCTAAGGAAACTGCCTAATTTTAGTAAAACTGTTAAAATACACAGTGATAGTTCCCAGGAATGATTAAGAACGTGTAATAAACACCTCAAGTACACGTAAATAGATTCTTAATACATTAACTGTCGAATTCAATCACGGAGGTTTCCCGTGGAAAGCCATGAAATGACGAAAATACAGGTAATATTTACAAATCCGGTTACTTCGGGTGGCGTTTTCACGGGACTGTGCTTCCAATTATTAAGAGTTCATGTTTACAGAGCTCAGAATTGGTGTGTAAAGCCTTGGAATGACGAGAATAGTGTTTATGTTTACAATTAAGGAGGATTGGGTTCGGGGTTTTTGTGTGTGAATCAGTTAAAATGGTGACGGTTCTAGTAAATACTTCTAAGCAAACTGCCTAATTTTGGTAAAACTGTTAAAATACACAATGAGAGTTCCCAGAAATGATTAAAAACGTGGAAAAAACACTTCAAGTACACGTAAACAGATTCTTACTACATTTAATGTCGTATTCAATCACGGAGGTTTCCAGGGGAAAGCTGTGGAATGACGAAAATACTGGTAATGTTTACAAGTCCGGGTACTTCTGGTGGCGTTTTCACGGGACTGTCCTTTCAATTATTAAGAGTTCATGTTTACAGAGCTCAGAATTGGTGTGTAAAGCCTTGGAATGACGAGAATAGTGTTTATGTTTACAATTAGGAGGATTGGGTTCGGCATTTTTGTGTGTCAATCAGTTAAAATGGTGACGGTTCTAGTAAATGCTTCTAAGGAAACTGCCTAATTTTGGTAAAACTGTTAAAATACACAATGAGAGTTCCCAGAAATGATTAAGAACGTGTAATAAAGACCTCAAGTACACGTAAATAGATTCTTAATACATTAACTGTCGAATTCAATCACGGAGGTTTCCCGTGGAAAGCCTTGAAATGACGAAAATACTGGTAATGTTTACAACTCCGGGTACTTCCGGTGGCGTTTTCACGGGACTGTGCTTTCAATTATTAAGAGTTCATGTTTACAGAGCTCAGAATTGGTGTATAAAGCCTTGGAATCACGAGAATAGTGTTTATGTTTACAATTAAGGAGGATTCGGTTCGGCATTTTTGTGTGTGAATCAGTTAAAATGGTGACGGTTCTAGTAAATGCTTCTAAGGAAACTGCCTAATTTTGGTAAAACTGTTAAAATACACAATGAGTTTTCCCAGAAATGATTAAGAACGTGTAATAAACACCTCAAGTACACGTAAATAGATTCTTAATACATTAACTGTCGAATTCAATCACGGAGGTTTCCCGTAGAAAGCCATGAAATGACGAAAATACTGGTAATATTTACAACTCCGGGTACTTCGGGTGGCGTTTTCACGGGACTGTGCTTCCAATTATTAAGAGTTCATGTTTACAGAGCTCAGAATTGGGGTGTAAAGCCTTGGAATGACGAGAATAGTGTTTATGTTTACAATTAAGGAGGATTCGGTTCGGCATTTTTGTGTGTGAATCAGTTAAAATGGTGACGGTTCTAGTAAATACTTCTAAGCAAACTGCCTAATTTTGGCAAAACTGTTAAAATAAACAATGATAGTTCCCAGAAATGATTAAAAACGTGGAAAAAACAGTTCAAGTACACGTAAACAGATTTTACTACATTTAATGTCGTATTCAATCACGGAGGTTTCCGGTGGAAAGCCATGAAATGACGAAAATACTGGTAATATTTACAACTCCGGGTACTTCGGGTGGCGTTTTCACGGGACTGTGCTTCCAATTATTAAGAGTTCATGTTTACAGAGCTCAGAATTGGTGTGTAAAGCCTTGGAATGACGAGAATAGTGTTTATGTTTACAATTAAGGAGGATTGGGTTCGGCGTTTTTGTGTGTGAATCAGTTAAAATGGTGACGGTTCTACTAAATACTTCTAAGCAAACTGCCTAATTTTGGTAAAACTGTTAAAATACACAATGAGAGTTCCCAGAAATGATTAAGAACGTGAAATAAACACCTCAAGTACACGTAAACAGATTCTTACTACATTTAATGTCGTATTCAATCACGAAGGTTTCCAGGGAAAAGCTGTGGAATGAGGAAAATACTGGTAATGTTTACAAGTCCGGGTACTTCCGGTGGCGTTTTCACGGGACTGTGCTTTCAATTATTAAGAGTTCATGTTTACAGAGCTCAGAATTGGTGTATAAAGCCTTGGAATCATGAGAATAGTGTTTATGTTTCCAATTAAGGAGGATTGGGTTCAGCATTTTTGTGTGTGAATCAGTTAATACGGTGACGGTTCTAGTAAATGCTTCTAAGGAAACTGCCTAATTTTGGTAAAACTGTTAAAATACACAATGAGAGTTCCTAGAAATGATTACGAACGTGTAATAAACACCTCAAGTACACGTAAGTAGATTCTTACTACATTTACTGTCGAATTCAATCACAGAGGTTACCCATGGAAAGCTGTGAAATGACGAAAATACTGGTAATGTTTACAAATCCGGGTACTTCGGGTGGCGTTTTCACAGGACTGTGCTTTCAATTATTAAGAGTTCATGTTTACAGAGCTCAGAATTGGTGTGTAAATCCTTGGAATGACGAGAATAGTGTTTATGTTTACAATTAAGGAGGATTGGGTTCGGCGTTTTTGTGTGTGAATCAGTTAAAATGGTGACGGTTCTAGTAAATACTTCTAAGCAAACTGCCTAATTTTGGTAAAACTGTTAAAATACACAATGAGAGTTCCCAGAAATGATTAAAAACGTGGAAAAAACACTTCAAGTACACGTAAACAGATTCTTACTACATTTAATGTCGTATTCAATCACGGAGGTTTCCAGGGGAAAGCTGTGGAATGACGAAAATACTGGTAATGTTTACAAGTCCGGGTACTTCCGGTGGCGTTTTCACGGGACTGTCCTTTCAATTATTAAGAGTTCATGTTTACAGAGCTCAGAATTGGTGTGTAAAGCCTTGGAATGACGAGAATAGTGTTTATGTTTACAATTAGGAGGATTGGGTTCGGCATTTTTGTGTGTCAATCAGTTAAAATGGTGACGGTTCTAGTAAATGCTTCTAAGGAAACTGCCTAATTTTGGTAAAACTGTTAAAATACACAATGAGAGTTCCCAGAAATGATTAAGAACGTGTAATAAACACCTCAAGTACACGTAAATAGATTCTTAATACATTAACTGTCGAATTCAATCACGGAGGTTTCCCGTGGAAAGCCGTGAAATGACGAAAATACTGGTAATGTTTACAACTCCGGGTACTTACGGTGGCGTTTTCACGGGACTGTGCTTCCAATTATTAAGAGTTCATGTTTACAGAGCTCAGAATTGGTGTGTAAATCCTTGGAATGATGAGAATAGTGTTTATGATTACAATTAAGGAGGATTGGGTTCTGCGTTTTTGTGTGTGAATCAGTTAAAATGGTGACGGTTCTAGTAAATGCTTCTAAGGAAACTGCCTAATTTTGGTAAAACTGTTAAAATACACAATGAGAGTTCCCAGAAATGATTAAGAACGTGTAATAAACACCTCAAGTACACGTAAATAGATTCTTAATACATTAACTGTCGAATTCAATCACGGAGGTTTCCCGTGGAAAGCCGTGAAATGACGAAAATACTGGTAATGTTTACAATTCCGGGTACTTCCGGTGGCGTTTTCACGGGACTGTGCTTCCAATTATTAAGAGTTCATGTTTACAGAGCTCAGAATTGGTGTGTAAAGCCTTGGAATGACGAGAATAGTGTTTATGTTTACAATTAAGGAGGATTGGGTTCGGCATTTTTGTGTGTGAATCAGTTAAAATGGTGACGGTTCTAGTAAATACTTCTTAGCAAACTGCCTAATTTTGGTAAAACTGTTAAAATACACAATGAGAGTTCCCAGAAATGATTAAGAACGTGTAATAAACACCTCAAGTACACGTAAATAGATTCTTAATACATTAACTGTCGAATTCAAACACGGAGGTTTCCCGTCGAAAGCCATGAAATGACGAAAATACTGGTAATATTTACAACTCCGGGTACTTCGGGTGGCGTTTTCACGGGACTGTGCTTCCAGTTATTAAGAGTTCATGTTTACAGAGCTCAGAATTGGTGTGTAAAGCCTTGGAATCACGAGAATAGTGTTTATGTTTACAATTAAGGAGGATTGGGTTCGGCGTTTTTGTGTGTGAGTCAGTTAAAATGGTGACGGTTCTAGTAAATACTTCTAAGCAAACTGCCTAATTTTGGTAAAACTGTTAAAATACACAATGATAGTTCCCAGAAATGATTAAAAACGTGGAAAAAACACTTCAAGTACACGTAAACAGATTCTTACTACATTTAATGTCATATTCAATCACGGAGGTTTCCAGGGGAAAGCTGTGGAATGACGAAAATACTGGTAATGTTTACAAGTCCGGGTACTTCCGGTGGCGTTTTCACGGGACTGTGCTTTCAATTATTAAGAGTTCATGTTTACAGAGCTCAGAATTGGTGTATAAAGCCTTGGAATCACGAGAATAGTGTTTATGTTTACAATTAAGGAGGATTTGGTTCGGCATTTTTGTGTGTCAATCAGTGAAAATGGTGACGGTTCTAGTAAATGCTTCTAAGGAAACTGCCTAATTTTGGTAAAACTGTTAAAATACACAATGAGAGTTCCCAGGAATGATTAAGAACGTGTAATAAACACCTCAAGTACACGTAAATAGATTCTTACTACATGAACTGTCGAATTCAATCACGGAGGTTTCCCATGGAAAG
This sequence comes from Myotis daubentonii, assembly GCF_963259705.1. NCBI lineage: Eukaryota > Metazoa > Chordata > Mammalia > Chiroptera > Vespertilionidae > Myotis > Myotis daubentonii. The sequence continues at coordinate 171,971 of NW_026775488.1, read as the reverse complement.
CTGTGAAATGACGAAAATACTGGTAATGTTTACAAATCCGGGTACTTCGGGTGGCGTTTTCACAGGACTGTGCTTTCAATTATTAAGAGTTCATGTTTACAGAGCTCAGAATTGGTGTGTAAATCCTTGGAATGACGAGAATAGTGTTTATGTTTACAATTAAGGAGGATTGGGTTCGGCGTTTTTGTGTGTGAATCAGTTAAAATGGTGACGGTTCTAGTAAATACTTCTAAGCAAACTGCCTAATTTTGGTAAAACTGTTAAAATACACAATGAGAGTTCCCAGAAATGATTAAAAACGTGGAAAAAACACTTCAAGTACACGTAAACAGATTCTTACTACATTTAATGTCGTATTCAATCACGGAGGTTTCCAGGGGAAAGCTGTGGAATGACGAAAATACTGGTAATGTTTACAAGTCCGGGTACTTCCGGTGGCGTTTTCACGGGACTGTCCTTTCAATTATTAAGAGTTCATGTTTACAGAGCTCAGAATTGGTGTGTAAAGCCTTGGAATGACGAGAATAGTGTTTATGTTTACAATTAGGAGGATTGGGTTCGGCATTTTTGTGTGTCAATCAGTTAAAATGGTGACGGTTCTAGTAAATGCTTCTAAGCAAACTGCCTAATTTTGGTAAAACTGTTAAAATACACAATGAGAGTTCCCAGAAATGATTAAGAACGTGTAATAAACACCTCAAGTACACGTAAATAGATTCTTAATACATTAACTGTCGAATTCAATCACGGAGGTTTCCCGTGGAAAGCCGTGAAATGACGAAAATACTGGTAATGTTTACAACTCCGGGTACTTCCGGTGGCGTTTTCATGGGACTGTGCTTCCAATTATTAAGAGTTCATGTTTACAGAGCTCAGAATTGGTGTGTAAAGCCTTGGAATGACGAGAATAGTGTTTATGTTTACAATTAAGGAGGATTGGGTTCGGCATTTTTGTGTGTGAATCAGTTAAAATGTTGACGGTTCTAGTAAATACTTCTAAGCAAACTGCCTAATTTTGGTAAAACTGTTAAAATACACAATGAGAGTTCCCAGAAATGATTAAGAACGTGTAATAAACACCTCAAGTACACGTAAATAGATTCTTAATACATTAACTGTCGAATTCAATCACGGAGGTTTCCCGTCGAAAGCCATGAAATGACGAAAATACTGGTAATATTTACAACTCCGGGTACTTCGGGTGGCGTTTTCACGGGACTGTGCTTCCAGTTATTAAGAGTTCATGTTTACAGAGCTCAGAATTGGTGTGTAAAGCCTTGGAATCACGAGAATAGTGTTTATGTTTACAATTAAGGAGGATTGTGTTCGGCGTTTTTGTGTGTGAATCAGTTAAAATGGTGACGGTTCTAGTAAATACTTCTAAGCAAACTGCCTAATTTTGGTAAAACTGTTAAAATACACAATGATAGTTCCCAGAAATGATTAAAAACGTGGAAAAAACACTTCAAGTACACGTAAACAGATTCTTACTACATTTAATGTCATATTCAATCACGGAGGTTTCCAGGGGAAAGCTGTGGAATGACGAAAATACTGGTAATGTTTACAAGTCCGGGTACTTCCGGTGGCGTTTTCACGGGACTGTGCTTTCAATTATTAAGAGTTCATGTTTACAGAGCTCAGAATTGGTGTATAAAGCCTTGGAATCACGAGACTAGTGTTTATGTTTACAATTAAGGAGGATTGGGTTCGGCATTTTTGTGTGTCAATCAGTGAAAATGGTGAAGGTTCTAGTAAATGCTTCTAAGGAAACTGCCTAATTTTGGTAAAACTGTTAAAATACACAATGAGAGTTCCCAGGAATGATTAAGAACGTGTAATAAACACGTCAAGTACACGTAAATAGATTCTTAATACATTAACTGTCGAATTCAATCACGGAGCTTTCCCGTGGAAAGCCATGAAATGACGAATATACAGGTAATATTTACAACTCCGGGTACTTCGGGTGGCGTTTTCACGGGACTGTGCTTCCAATTATTAAGAGTTCATGTTTACAGAGCTCAGAATTGGTGTGTAAAGCCTTGGAATGACGAGAATATTGTTTATGTTTACAATTAAGGAGTATTGGGTTCGGCGTTTTTGTGTGTGAATCAGTTAAAATGGTGACGGTTCTAGTAAATACTTCTAAGCAAACTGCCTAATTTTGGTAAAACTGTTAAAATACACAATGAGAGTTCTCAGAAATGATTAAGAACGTGTAATAAACACCTCAAGTACACGTAAGTAGATTATTACTACATTTACTGTCGAATTCAATCACAGAGGTTTCCCATGGAAAGCTGTGAAATGACGAAAATACTGGTAATGTTTACAAATCCGGGTACTTCGGGTGGCGTTTTCACAGGACTGTGCTTTCAATTATTAAGAGTTCATGTTTACAGAGCTCAGAATTGGTGTGTAAATCCTTGGAATGACGAGAATAGTGTTTATGTTTACAATTAAGGAGGATTGGGTTCGGCGTTTTTGTGTGTGAATCAGTTAAAATGGTGACGGTTCTAGTAAATACTTCTAAGCAAACTGCCTAATTTTGGTAAAACTGTTAAAATACACAATGAGAGTTCCCAGAAATGATTAAAAACGTGGAAAAAACACTTCAAGTACACGTAAACAGATTCTTACTACATTTAATGTCGTATTCAATCACGGAGGTTTCCAGGGGAAAGCTGTGGAATGACGAAAATACTGGTAATGTTTACAAGTCCGGGTACTTCCGGTGGCGTTTTCACGGGACTGTCCTTTCAATTATTAAGAGTTCATGTTTACAGAGCTCAGAATTGGTGTGTAAAGCCTTGGAATGACGAGAATAGTGTTTATGTTTACAATTAGGAGGATTGGGTTCGGCATTTTTGTGTGTCAATCAGTTAAAATGGTGACGGTTCTAGTAAATGCTTCTAAGGAAACTGCCTAATTTTGGTAAAACTGTTAAAATACACAATGAGAGTTCCCAGAAATGATTAAGAACGTGTAATAAACACCTCAAGTACACGTAAATAGATTCTTAATACATTAACTGTCGAATTCAATCACGGAGGTTTCCCGTGGAAAGCCGTGAAATGACGAAAATACTGGTAATGTTTACAACTCCGGGTACTTACGGTGGCGTTTTCACGGGACTGTGCTTCCAATTATTAAGAGTTCATGTTTACAGAGCTCAGAATTGGTGTGTAAATCCTTGGAATGATGAGAATAGTGTTTATGATTACAATTAAGGAGGATTGGGTTCTGCGTTTTTGTGTGTGAATCAGTTAAAATGGTGACGGTTCTAGTAAATGCTTCTAAGGAAACTGCCTAATTTTGGTAAAACTGTTAAAATACACAATGAGAGTTCCCAGAAATGATTAAGAACGTGTAATAAACACCTCAAGTACACGTAAATAGATTCTTAATACATTAACTGTCGAATTCAATCACGGAGGTTTCCCGTGGAAAGCCGTGAAATGACGAAAATACTGGTAATGTTTACAATTCCGGGTACTTCCGGTGGCGTTTTCACGGGACTGTGCTTCCAATTATTAAGAGTTCATGTTTACAGAGCTCAGAATTGGTGTGTAAAGCCTTGGAATGACGAGAATAGTGTTTATGTTTACAATTAAGGAGGATTGGGTTCGGCATTTTTGTGTGTGAATCAGTTAAAATGGTGACGGTTCTAGTAAATACTTCTTAGCAAACTGCCTAATTTTGGTAAAACTGTTAAAATACACAATGAGAGTTCCCAGAAATGATTAAGAACGTGTAATAAACACCTCAAGTACACGTAAATAGATTCTTAATACATTAACTGTCGAATTCAAACACGGAGGTTTCCCGTCGAAAGCCATGAAATGACGAAAATACTGGTAATATTTACAACTCCGGGTACTTCGGGTGGCGTTTTCACGGGACTGTGCTTCCAGTTATTAAGAGTTCATGTTTACAGAGCTCAGAATTGGTGTGTAAAGCCTTGGAATCACGAGAATAGTGTTTATGTTTACAATTAAGGAGGATTGGGTTCGGCGTTTTTGTGTGTGAGTCAGTTAAAATGGTGACGGTTCTAGTAAATACTTCTAAGCAAACTGCCTAATTTTGGTAAAACTGTTAAAATACACAATGATAGTTCCCAGAAATGATTAAAAACGTGGAAAAAACACTTCAAGTACACGTAAACAGATTCTTACTACATTTAATGTCATATTCAATCACGGAGGTTTCCAGGGGAAAGCTGTGGAATGACGAAAATACTGGTAATGTTTACAAGTCCGGGTACTTCCGGTGGCGTTTTCACGGGACTGTGCTTTCAATTATTAAGAGTTCATGTTTACAGAGCTCAGAATTGGTGTATAAAGCCTTGGAATCACGAGAATAGTGTTTATGTTTACAATTAAGGAGGATTTGGTTCGGCATTTTTGTGTGTCAATCAGTGAAAATGGTGACGGTTTTAGTAAATGCTTCTAAGGAAACTGCCTAATTTTGGTAAAACTGTTAAAATACACAATGAGAGTTCCCAGGAATGATTAAGAACGTGTAATAAACACCTCAAGTACACGTAAATAGATTCTTACTACATGAACTGTCGAATTCAATCACGGAGGTTTCCCATGGAAAGCTGTGAAATGACGAAAATACTGGTAATGTTTACAAATCCGGGTACTTCGGGTGGCGTTTTCACAGGACTGTGCTTTCAATTATTAAGAGTTCATGTTTACAGAGCTCAGAATTGGTGTGTAAATCCTTGGAATGACGAGAATAGTGTTTATGTTTACAATTAAGGAGGATTGGGTTCGGCGTTTTTGTGTGTGAATCAGTTAAAATGGTGACGGTTCTAGTAAATACTTCTAAGCAAACTGCCTAATTTTGGTAAAACTGTTAAAATACACAATGAGAGTTCCCAGAAATGATTAAAAACGTGGAAAAAACACTTCAAGTACACGTAAACAGATTCTTACTACATTTAATGTCGTATTCAATCACGGAGGTTTCCAGGGGAAAGCTGTGGAATGACGAAAATACTGGTAATGTTTACAAGTCCGGGTACTTCCGGTGGCGTTTTCACGGGACTGTCCTTTCAATTATTAAGAGTTCATGTTTACAGAGCTCAGAATTGGTGTGTAAAGCCTTGGAATGACGAGAATAGTGTTTATGTTTACAATTAGGAGGATTGGGTTCGGCATTTTTGTGTGTCAATCAGTTAAAATGGTGACGGTTCTAGTAAATGCTTCTAAGCAAACTGCCTAATTTTGGTAAAACTGTTAAAATACACAATGAGAGTTCCCAGAAATGATTAAGAACGTGTAATAAACACCTCAAGTACACGTAAATAGATTCTTAATACATTAACTGTCGAATTCAATCACGGAGGTTTCCCGTGGAAAGCCGTGAAATGACGAAAATACTGGTAATGTTTACAACTCCGGGTACTTCCGGTGGCGTTTTCATGGGACTGTGCTTCCAATTATTAAGAGTTCATGTTTACAGAGCTCAGAATTGGTGTGTAAAGCCTTGGAATGACGAGAATAGTGTTTATGTTTACAATTAAGGAGGATTGGGTTCGGCATTTTTGTGTGTGAATCAGTTAAAATGTTGACGGTTCTAGTAAATACTTCTAAGCAAACTGCCTAATTTTGGTAAAACTGTTAAAATACACAATGAGAGTTCCCAGAAATGATTAAGAACGTGTAATAAACACCTCAAGTACACGTAAATAGATTCTTAATACATTAACTGTCGAATTCAATCACGGAGCTTTCCCGTCGAAAGCCATGAAATGACGAAAATACTGGTAATATTTACAACTCCGGGTACTTCGGGTGGCGTTTTCACGGGACTGTGCTTCCAGTTATTAAGAGTTCATGTTTACAGAGCTCAGAATTGGTGTGTAAAGCCTTGGAATCACGAGAATAGTGTTTATGTTTACAATTAAGGAGGATTGTGTTCGGCGTTTTTGTGTGTGAATCAGTTAAAATGGTGACGGTTCTAGTAAATACTTCTAAGCAAACTGCCTAATTTTGGTAAAACTGTTAAAATACACAATGATAGTTCCCAGAAATGATTAAAAACGTGGAAAAAACACTTCAAGTACACGTAAACAGATTCTTACTACATTTAATGTCATATTCAATCACGGAGGTTTCCAGGGGAAAGCTGTGGAATGACGAAAATACTGGTAATGTTTACAAGTCCGGGTACTTCCGGTGGCGTTTTCACGGGACTGTGCTTTCAATTATTAAGAGTTCATGTTTACAGAGCTCAGAATTGGTGTATAAAGCCTTGGAATCACGAGACTAGTGTTTATGTTTACAATTAAGGAGGATTGGGTTCGGCATTTTTGTGTGTCAATCAGTGAAAATGGTGAAGGTTCTAGTAAATGCTTCTAAGGAAACTGCCTAATTTTGGTAAAACTGTTAAAATACACAATGAGAGTTCCCAGGAATGATTAAGAACGTGTAATAAACACGTCAAGTACACGTAAATAGATTCTTAATACATTAACTGTCGAATTCAATCACGGAGCTTTCCCGTGGAAAGCCATGAAATGACGAATATACAGGTAATATTTACAACTCCGGGTACTTCGGGTGGCGTTTTCACGGGACTGTGCTTCCAATTATTAAGAGTTCATGTTTACAGAGCTCAGAATTGGTGTGTAAAGCCTTGGAATGACGAGAATATTGTTTATGTTTACAATTAAGGAGTATTGGGTTCGGCGTTTTTGTGTGTGAATCAGTTAAAATGGTGACGGTTCTAGTAAATACTTCTAAGCAAACTGCCTAATTTTGGTAAAACTGTTAAAATACACAATGAGAGTTCTCAGAAATGATTAAGAACGTGTAATAAACACCTCAAGTACACGTAAGTAGATTCTTACTACATTTACTGTCGAATTCAATCACAGAGGTTTCCCATGGAAAGCTGTGAAATGACGAAAATACTGGTAATGTTTACAAATCCGGGTACTTCGGGTGGCGTTTTCACAGGACTGTGCTTTCAATTATTAAGAGTTCATGTTTACAGAGCTCAGAATTGGTGTGTAAATCCTTGGAATGACGAGAATAGTGTTTATGTTTACAATTAAGGAGGATTGGGTTCGGCGTTTTTGTGTGTGAATCAGTTAAAATGGTGACGGTTCTAGTAAATACTTCTAAGCAAACTGCCTAATTTTGGTAAAACTGTTAAAATACACAATGAGAGTTCCCAGAAATGATTAAAAACGTGGAAAAAACACTTCAAGTACACGTAAACAGATTCTTACTACATTTAATGTCGTATTCAATCACGGAGGTTTCCAGGGGAAAGCTGTGGAATGACGAAAATACTGGTAATGTTTAAAAGTCCGGGTACTTCCGGTGGCGTTTTCACGGGACTGTCCTTTCAATTATTAAGAGTTCATGTTTACAGAGCTCAGAATTGGTGTGTAAAGCCTTGGAATGACGAGAATAGTGTTTATGTTTACAATTAGGAGGATTGGGTTCGGCATTTTTGTGTGTCAATCAGTTAAAATGGTGACGGTTCTAGTAAATGCTTCTAAGGAAACTGCCTAATTTTGGTAAAACTGTTAAAATACACAATGAGAGTTCCCAGAAATGATTAAGAACGTGTAATAAACACCTCAAGTACACGTAAATAGATTCTTAATACATTAACTGTCGAATTCAATCACGGAGGTTTCCCGTGGAAAGCCGTGAAATGACGAAAATACTGGTAATGTTTAAACTCCGGGTACTTCCGGTGGCGTTTTCACGGGACTGTGCTTTCAATTATTAAGAGTTCATGTTTACAGAGCTCAGAATTGGTGTATAAAGCCTTGGAATCACGAGAATAGTGTTTATGTTTACAATTAAGGAGGATTCGGTTCGGCATTTTTGTGTGTGAATCAGTTAAAATGGTGACGGTTCTAGTAAATGCTTCTAAGGAAACTGCCTAATTTTGGTAAAACTGTTAAAATACACAATGAGTTTTCCCAGAAATGATTAAGAACGTGTAATAAACACCTCAAGTACACGTAAATAGATTCTTAATACATTAACTGTCGAATTCAATCACGGAGGTTTCCCGTGGAAAGCCATGAAATGACGAAAATACTGGTAATATTTACAACTCCGGGTACTTCGGGTGGCGTTTTCACGGGACTGTGCTTCCAATTATTAAGAGTTCATGTTTACAGAGCTCAGAATTGGTGTGTAAAGCCTTGGAATGACGAGAATAGTGTTTATGTTTATAATTAAGGAGGATTGGATTCGGCGTTTTTGTGTGTGAGTCAGTTAAAATGGTGACGGTTCTACTAAATACTTCTAAGAAAACTGCCTAATTTTGGTAAAACTGTTAAAATACACAATGAGAGTTCCCAGAAATGATTAAGAACGTGTAATAAACACCTCAAGTACACGTAAACAGATTCTTACTACATTTAATGTCGTATTCAATCACGAAGGTTTCCAGGGAAAAGCTGTGGAATGACGAAAATACTGGTAATGTTTACAAGTCCGGGTACTTCCGGTGGCGTTTTCACGGGACTGTGCTTCCAATTATTAAGAGTTCATGTTTACAGAGCTCAGAATTGGTGTGTAAAGCCTTGGAATGACGAGAATAGTGTTTATGTTTACAATTAAGGAGGATTGGGTTCGGCATTTTTGTGTGTGAATCAGTTAAAATGGTGACGGTTCTAGTAAATACTTCTAAGCAAACTGCCTAATTTTGGCAAAACTGTTAAAATACACAATGAGAGTTCCCAGAAATGATTAAGAACGTGTAATAAACACCTCAAGTACACGTAAATAGATTCTTAATACATTAACTGTCGAATTCAATCACGGAGGTTTCCAGGGAAAAGCTGTGGAATGACGAAAATACTGGTAATGTTTACAAGTCCGGGTACTTCCGGTGGCGTTTTCACGGGACTGTGCTTTCAATTATTAAGAGTTCATGTTTACAGAGTTCAGAATTGGTGTATAAAGACTTGGAATCACGAGAATAGTGTTTATGTTTACAATTAAGGAGGATTCGGTTCGGCATTTTTGTGTGTGAATCAGTTAAAATGGTGAAGGTTCTAGTAAATGCTTCTAAGGAAACTGCCTAATTTTGGTAAAACTGTTAAAATACACAATGAGTTTTCCCAGAAATGATTAAGAACGTGTAATAAACACCTCAAGTACACGTAAATAGATTCTTAATACATTAACTGTCGAATTCAATCACGGAGGTTTCCCGTGGATAGCCATGAAATGACGAAAATACTGGTAATATTTACAACTCCGGGTACTTCGGGTGGCGTTTTCACGGGACTGTGCTTCCAATTATTAAGAGTTCATGTTTACAGAGCTCAGAATTGGTGTGTAAAGCCTTGGAATGACGAGAATAGTGTTTATGTTTACAATTAAGGAGGATTGGGTTCGGCGTTTTTGTGTGTGAATCAGTTAAAATGGTGACGGTTCTAGTAAATACTCCTAAGCAAACTGCCTAATTTTGGTAAAACTGTTAAAATACACAATGATAGTTCCCAGAAATGATTAAAAACGTGGAAAAAACACTTCAAGTACACGTAAACAGATTCTTACTACATTTAATGTCATATTCAATCACGGAGGTTTCCAGGGGAAAGCTGTGGAATGACGAAAACACTGGTAATGTTTACAAGTCCGGGTACTTCCGGTGGCGTTTTCACGGGACTGTCCTTTCAATTATTAAGAGTTCATGTTTACAGAGCTCAGAATTGGTGTATAAAGCCTTGGAATCACGAGAATAGTGTTTATGTTTACAATTAAGGAGGATTGGGTTCGGCATTTTTGTGTGTCAATCAGTGAAAATGGTGACGGTTCTAGTAAATGCTTCTAAGGAAACTGCCTAATTTTGGTAAAACTGTTAAAATACACAATGAGAGTTCTCAGAAATGATTAAGAACGTGTAATATACACCTCAAGTACACGTAAGTAGATTCTTACTACATTTACTGTCGAATTCAATCACAGAGGTTTCCCGTGGAAAGCCGTGAAATGACGAAAATACTGGTAATGTTTACAACTCCGGGTACTTCCGGTGGCGTTTTCACGGGACTGTGCTTCCAGTTATTAAGAGTTCATGTTTACAGAGCTCAGAATTGGTGTGTAAAGCCTTGGAATGACGAGAATAGTGTTTATGTTTACAATTAAGGAGGATTGGGTTCGGCATTTTTGTGTGTGAATCAGTTAAAATGGTGACGGTTCTAGTAAATACTTCTAAGCAAACTGCCTAATTTTGGTAAAACTGTTAAAATACACAATGAGAGTTCCCAGAAATGATTAAGAACGTGTAATAAACACCTCAAGTACACGTAAATAGATTCTTAATACATTAACTGTCGAATTCAATCACGGAGGTTTCCTGTGGAAAGCCATGAAATGACGAAAATACAGGTAATATTTACAACTCCGGGTACTTCGGGTGGCGTTTTCACGGGACTGTGCTTCCAATTATTAAGAGTTCATGTTTACAGAGCTCAGAATTGGTGTGTAAAGCCTTGGAATGACGAGAATAGTGTTTATGTTTACAATTAAGGAGGATTGGGTTCGGCGTTTTTGTGTGTGAATCAGTTAAAATGGTGACGGTTCTAGTAAATACTCCTAAGCAAACTGCCTAATTTTGGTAAAACTGTTAAAATACACAATGATAGTTCCCAGAAATGATTAAAAACGTGTAATAAACACCTCAAGTACACGTAAGTAGATTCTTACTACATTTACTGTCGAATTCAATCACAGAGGTTTCCCATGGAAAGCTGTGAAATGACGAAAATACTGGTAATGTTTACAAATCCGGGTACTTCGGGTGGCGTTTTCACGGGACTGTGCTTCCAATTATTAAGAGTTCATGTTTACAGAGCTCAGAATTGGTGTGTAAAGCCTTGGAATGACGAGAATAGTGTTTATGTTTACAATTAAGGAGGATTGGGTTCGGCGTTTTTGTGTGTGAATCAGTTAAAATGGTGACGGTTCTAGTAAATACTTCTAAGCAAACTGCCTAATTTTGGTAAAACTGTTAAAATACACAATGAGAGTTCCCAGAAATGATTAAGAATGTGTAATAAACACCTCAAGTACACGTAAACAGATTCTTATTACATTTAATGTCGTATTCAATCACGAAGGTTTCCAGGGAAAAGCTGTGGAATGACGAAAATACTGGTAATGTTTACAAGTCCGGGTACTTCCGGTGGCGTTTTCACGGGACTGTGCTTTCAATTATTAAGAGTTCATGTTTACAGAGCTCAGAATTGGTGTATAAAGCCTTGGAATCACGAGAATAGTGTTTATGTTTACAATTAAGGAGGATTCGGTTCGGCATTTTTGTGTGTGAATCAGTTAAAATGGTGACGGTTCTAGTAAATGCTTCTAAGGAAACTGCCTAATTTTGGTAAAACTGTTAAAATACACAATGAGAGTTCCCAGGAATGATTAAGAACGTGTAATAAACACCTCAAGTACACGTAAATAGATTCTTAATACATTAACTGTCGAATTCAATCACGGAGGTTTCCCGTGGAAAGCCATGAAATGACGAAAATACAGGTAATATTTACAACTCCGGGTACTTCGGGTGGCGTTTTCACGGGACTGTGCTTCCAATTATTAAGAGTTCATGTTTACAGAGCTCAGAATTGGTGTGTAAAGCCTTGGAATGACGAGAATAGTGTTTATGTTTACAATTAAGGAGGATTGGGTTCGGTGTTTTTGTGTGTGAATCAGTTAAAATGGTGACGGTTCTAGTAAATACTTCTAAGCAAACTGCCTAATTTTGGTAAAACTGTTAAAATACACAATGAGAGTTCCCAGAAATGATTAAGAACGTGTAATAAACACCTCAAGTACACGTAAACAGATTCTTACTACATTTAATGTCGTATTCAATCACGAAGGTTTCCAGGGAAAAGCTGTGGAATGACGAAAATACTGGTAATGTTTACAAGTCCGGGTACTTCCGGTGGCGTTTTCACGGGACTGTGCTTTCAATTATTAAGAGTTCATGTTTACAGAGTTCAGAATTGGTGTATAAAGCCTTGGAATCACGAGAATAGTGTTTATGTTTACAATTAAGGAGGATTCGGTTCGGCATTTTTGTGTGTGAATCAGTTAAAATGGTGAAGGTTCTAGTAAATGCTTCTAAGGAAACTGCCTAATTTTGGTAAAACTGTTAAAATACACAATGAGTTTTCCCAGAAATGATTAAGAACGTGTAATAAACACCTCAAGTACACGTAAATAGATTCTTAATACATTAACTGTCGAATTCAATCACGGAGGTTTCCCGTGGAAAGCCATGAAATGACGAAAATACTGGTAATATTTACAACTCCGGGTACTTCGGGTGGCGTTTTCACGGGACTGTGCTTCCAATTATTAAGAGTTCATGTTTACAGAGCTCAGAATTGGTGTATAAAGCCTTGGAATCACGAGAATAGTGTTTATGTTTACAATTAGGGAGGATTGGGTTCGGCATTTTTGTGTGTCAATCAGTGAAAATGGTGACGGTTCTAGTAAATGCTTCTAAGGAAACTGCCTAATTTTGGTAAAACTGTTAAAATACACAATGAGAGTTCTCAGAAATGATTAAGAACGTGTAATATACACCTCAAGTACACGTAAGTAGATTCTTACTACATTTACTGTCGAATTCAATCACAGAGGTTTCCCGTGGAAAGCCGTGAAATGACGAAAATACTGGTAATGTTTACAACTCCGGGTACTTCGGGTGGCGTTTTCACGGGACTGTGCTTCCATTTATTAAGAGTTCATGTTTACAGAGCTCAGAATTGGTGTGTAAAGCCTTGGAATGACGAGAATAGTGTTTATGTTTACAATTAAGGAGGATTGGGTTCGGCGTTTTTGTGTGTGAATCAGTTAAAATGGTGACGGTTCTAGTAAATACTCCTAAGCAAACTGCCTAATTTTGGTAAAACTGTTAAAATACACAATGATAGTTCCCAGAAATGATTAAAAACGTGTAATAAACACCTCAAGTACACGTAAGTAGATTCTTACTACATTTACTGTCGAATTCAATCACAGAGGTTTCCCATGGAAAGCTGTGAAATGACGAAAATACTGGTAATGTTTACAAATCCGGGTACTTCGGGTGGCGTTTTCACGGGACTGTGCTTCCAATTATTAAGAGTTCATGTTTACAGAGCTCAGAATTGGTGTGTAAAGCCTTGGAATGACGAGAATAGTGTTTATGTTTACAATTAAGGAGGATTGGGTTCGGCGTTTTTGTGTGTGAATCAGTTAAAATGGTGACGGTTCTAGTAAATACTTCTAAGCAAACTGCCTAATTTTGGTAAAACTGTTAAAATACACAATGAGAGTTCCCAGAAATGATTAAGAATGTGTAATAAACACCTCAAGTACACGTAAACAGATTCTTATTACATTTAATGTCGTATTCAATCACGAAGGTTTCCAGGGAAAAGCTGTGGAATGACGAAAATACTGGTAATGTTTACAAGTCCGGGTACTTCCGGTGGCGTTTTCACGGGACTGTGCTTTCAATTATTAAGAGTTCATGTTTACAGAGCTCAGAATTGGTGTATAAAGCCTTGGAATAACGAGAATAGTGTTTATGTTTACAATTAAGGAGGATTCGGTTCGGCATTTTTGTGTGTGAATCAGTTAAAATGGTGACGGTTCTAGTAAATGCTTCTAAGGAAACTGCCTAATTTTGGTAAAACTGTTAAAATACACAATGAGAGTTCCCAGGAATGATTAAGAACGTGTAATAAACACCTCAAGTACACGTAAATAGATTCTTAATACATTAACTGTCGAATTCAATCACGGAGGTTTCCCGTGGAAAGCCATGAAATGACGAAAATACAGGTAATATTTACAACTCCGGGTACTTCGGGTGGCGTTTTCACGGGACTGTGCTTCCAATTATTAAGAGTTCATGTTTACAGAGCTCAGAATTGGTGTGTAAAGCCTTGGAATGACGAGAATAGTGTTTATGTTTACAATTAAGGAGGATTGGGTTCGGCGTTTTTGTGTGTGAATCAGTTAAAATGGTGACGGTTCTAGTAAATACTTCTAAGCAAACTGCCTAATTTTGGTAAAACTGTTAAAATACACAATGAGAGTTCCCAGAAATGATTAAGAACGTGTAATAAACACCTCAAGTACACGTAAACAGATTCTTACTACATTTAATGTCGTATTCAATCACGAAGGTTTCCAGGGAAAAGCTGTGGAATGACGAAAATACTGGTAATGTTTACAAGTCCGGGTACTTCCGGTGGCGTTTTCACGGGACTGTGCTTTCAATTATTAAGAGTTCATGTTTACAGAGTTCAGAATTGGTGTATAAAGCCTTGGAATCACGAGAATAGTGTTTATGTTTACAATTAAGGAGGATTCGGTTCGGCATTTTTGTGTGTGAATCAGTTAAAATGGTGAAGGTTCTAGTAAATGCTTCTAAGGAAACTGCCTAATTTTGGTAAAACTGTTAAAATACACAATGAGTTTTCCCAGAAATGATTAAGAACGTGTAATAAACACCTCAAGTACACGTAAATAGATTCTTAATACATTAACTGTCGAATTCAATCACGGAGGTTTCCCGTGGAAAGCCATGAAATGACGAAAATACTGGTAATATTTACAACTCCGGGTACTTCGGGTGGCGTTTTCACGGGACTGTGCTTCCAATTATTAAGAGTTCATGTTTACAGAGCTCAGAATTGGTGTATAAAGCCTTGGAATCACGAGAATAGTGTTTATGTTTACAATTAAGGAGGATTGGGTTCGGCATTTTTGTGTGTCAATCAGTGAAAATGGTGACGGTTCTAGTAAATGCTTCTAAGGAAACTGCCTAATTTTGGTAAAACTGTTAAAATACACAATGAGAGTTCTCAGAAATGATTAAGAACGTGTAATAAACACCTCAAGTACACGTAAGTAGATTCTTACTACATTTACTGTCGAATTCAATCACAGAGGTTTCCCATGGAAAGCTGTGAAATGACGAAAATACTGGTAATGTTTACAAGTCCGGGTACTTCCGGTGGCGTTTTCACGTTACTGTGCTTTCAATTATTAAGAGTTCATGTTTACAGAGCTCAGAATTGGTGTATAAAGCCTTGGAATCACGAGAATAGTGTTTATGTTTACAATTAAGGAGGATTCGGTTCGGCATTTTTGTGTGTGAATCAGTTAAAATGGTGACGGTTCTAGTAAATGCTTCTAAGGAAACTGCCTAATTTTGGTAAAACTGTTAAAATACACAATGAGAGTTCCCAGGAATGATTAAGAACGTGTAATAAACACCTCAAGTACACGTAAATAGATTCTTAATACATTAACTGTCGAATTCAATCACGGAGGTTTCCCGTGGAAAGCCATGAAATGACGAAAATACTGGTAATATTTACAACTCCGGGTACTTCGGGTGGCGTTTTCACGGGACTGTGCTTCCAATTATTAAGAGTTCATGTTTACAGAGCTCAGAATTGGTGTGTAAAGCCTTGGAATGACGAGAATAGTGTTTATGTTTATAATTAAGGAGGATTGGGTTCGGCGTTTTTGTGTGTGAGTCAGTTAAAATGGTGACGGTTCTACTAAATACTTCTAAGAAAACTGCCTAATTTTGGTAAAACTGTTAAAATACACAATGAGAGTTCCCAGAAATGATTAAGAACGTGTAATAAACACCTCAAGTACACGTAAACAGATTCTTACTACATTTAATGTCGTATTCAATCACGAAGGTTTCCAGGGAAAAGCTGTGGAATGACGAAAATACTGGTAATGTTTACAAGTCCGGGTACTTCCGGTGGCGTTTTCACGGGACTGTGCTTCCAATTATTAAGAGTTCATGTTTACAGAGCTCAGAATTGGTGTGTAAAGCCTTGGAATGACGAGAATAGTGTTTATGTTTACAATTAAGGAGGATTGGGTTCGGCATTTTTGTGTGTGAATCAGTTAAAATGGTGACGGTTCTAGTAAATACTTCTAAGCAAACTGCCTAATTTTGGCAAAACTGTTAAAATACACAATGAGAGTTCCCAGAAATGATTAAGAACGTGTAATAAACACCTCAAGTACACGTAAATAGATTCTTAATACATTAACTGTCGAATTCAATCACGGAGGTTTCCAGGGAAAAGCTGTGGAATGACGAAAATACTGGTAATGTTTACAAGTCCGGGTACTTCCGGTGGCGTTTTCACGGGACTGTGCTTTCAATTATTAAGAGTTCATGTTTACAGAGTTCAGAATTGGTGTATAAAGCCTTGGAATCACGAGAATAGTGTTTATGTTTACAATTAAGGAGGATTCGGTTCGGCATTTTTGTGTGTGAATCAGTTAAAATGGTGAAGGTTCTAGTAAATGCTTCTAAGGAAACTGCCTAATTTTGGTAAAACTGTTAAAATACACAATGAGTTTTCCCAGAAATGATTAAGAACGTGTAATAAACACCTCAAGTACACGTAAATAGATTCTTAATACATTAACTGTCGAATTCAATCACGGAGGTTTCCCGTGGATAGCCATGAAATGACGAAAATACTGGTAATATTTACAACTCCGGGTACTTCGGGTGGCGTTTTCACGGGACTGTGCTTCCAATTATTAAGAGTTCATGTTTACAGAGCTCAGAATTGGTGTGTAAAGCCTTGGAATGACGAGAATAGTGTTTATGTTTACAATTAAGGAGGATTGGGTTCGGCGTTTTTGTGTGTGAATCAGTTAAAATGGTGACGGTTCTAGTAAATACTCCTAAGCAAACTGCCTAATTTTGGTAAAACTGTTAAAATACACAATGATAGTTCCCAGAAATGATTAAAAACGTGGAAAAAACACTTCAAGTACACGTAAACAGATTCTTACTACATTTAATGTCATATTCAATCACGGAGGTTTCCAGGGGAAAGCTGTGGAATGACGAAAACACTGGTAATGTTTACAAGTCCGGGTACTTCCGGTGGCGTTTTCACGGGACTGTCCTTTCAATTATTAAGAGTTCATGTTTACAGAGCTCAGAATTGGTGTATAAAGCCTTGGAATCACGAGAATAGTGTTTATGTTTACAATTAAGGAGGATTGGGTTCGGCATTTTTGTGTGTCAATCAGTGAAAATGGTGACGGTTCTAGTAAATGCTTCTAAGGAAACTGCCTAATTTTGGTAAAACTGTTAAAATACACAATGAGAGTTCTCAGAAATGATTAAGAACGTGTAATATACACCTCAAGTACACGTAAGTAGATTCTTACTACATTTACTGTCGAATTCAATCACAGAGGTTTCCCGTGGAAAGCCGTGAAATGACGAAAATACTGGTAATGTTTACAACTCCGGGTACTTCCGGTGGCGTTTTCACGGGACTGTGCTTCCAGTTATTAAGAGTTCATGTTTACAGAGCTCAGAATTGGTGTGTAAAGCCTTGGAATGACGAGAATAGTGTTTATGTTTACAATTAAGGAGGATTGGGTTCGGCATTTTTGTGTGTGAATCAGTTAAAATGGTGACGGTTCTAGTAAATACTTCTAAGCAAACTGCCTAATTTTGGTAAAACTGTTAAAATACACAATGAGAGTTCCCAGAAATGATTAAGAACGTGTAATAAACACCTCAAGTACACGTAAATAGATTCTTAATACATTAACTGTCGAATTCAATCACGGAGGTTTCCTGTGGAAAGCCATGAAATGACGAAAATACAGGTAATATTTACAACTCCGGGTACTTCGGGTGGCGTTTTCACGGGACTGTGCTTCCAATTATTAAGAGTTCATGTTTACAGAGCTCAGAATTGGTGTGTAAAGCCTTGGAATGACGAGAATAGTGTTTATGTTTACAATTAAGGAGGATTGGGTTCGGCGTTTTTGTGTGTGAATCAGTTAAAATGGTGACGGTTCTAGTAAATACTCCTAAGCAAACTGCCTAATTTTGGTAAAACTGTTAAAATACACAATGATAGTTCCCAGAAATGATTAAAAACGTGTAATAAACACCTCAAGTACACGTAAGTAGATTCTTACTACATTTACTGTCGAATTCAATCACAGAGGTTTCCCATGGAAAGCTGTGAAATGACGAAAATACTGGTAATGTTTACAAATCCGGGTACTTCGGGTGGCGTTTTCACGGGACTGTGCTTCCAATTATTAAGAGTTCATGTTTACAGAGCTCAGAATTGGTGTGTAAAGCCTTGGAATGACGAGAATAGTGTTTATGTTTACAATTAAGGAGGATTGGGTTCGGCGTTTTTGTGTGTGAATCAGTTAAAATGGTGACGGTTCTAGTAAATACTTCTAAGCAAACTGCCTAATTTTGGTAAAACTGTTAAAATACACAATGAGAGTTCCCAGAAATGATTAAGAATGTGTAATAAACACCTCAAGTACACGTAAACAGATTCTTATTACATTTAATGTCGTATTCAATCACGAAGGTTTCCAGGGAAAAGCTGTGGAATGACGAAAATACTGGTAATGTTTACAAGTCCGGGTACTTCCGGTGGCGTTTTCACGGGACTGTGCTTTCAATTATTAAGAGTTCATGTTTACAGAGCTCAGAATTGGTGTATAAAGCCTTGGAATCACGAGAATAGTGTTTATGTTTACAATTAAGGAGGATTCGGTTCGGCATTTTTGTGTGTGAATCAGTTAAAATGGTGACGGTTCTAGTAAATGCTTCTAAGGAAACTGCCTAATTTTGGTAAAACTGTTAAAATACACAATGAGAGTTCCCAGGAATGATTAAGAACGTGTAATAAACACCTCAAGTACACGTAAATAGATTCTTAATACATTAACTGTCGAATTCAATCACGGAGGTTTCCCGTGGAAAGCCATGAAATGACGAAAATACTGGTAATATTTACAACTCCGGGTACTTCGGGTGGCGTTTTCACGGGACTGTGCTTCCAATTATTAAGAGTTCATGTTTACAGAGCTCAGAATTGGTGTATAAAGCCTTGGAATCACGAGAATAGTGTTTATGTTTACAATTAAGGAGGATTGGGTTCGGCATTTTTGTGTGTCAATCAGTGAAAATGGTGACGGTTCTAGTAAATGCTTCTAAGGAAACTGCCTAATTTTGGTAAAACTGTTAAAATACACAATGAGAGTTCTCAGAAATGATTAAGAACGTGTAATAAACACCTCAAGTACACGTAAGTAGATTCTTACTACATTTACTGTCGAATTCAATCACAGAGGTTTCCCATGGAAAGCTGTGAAATGACGAAAATACTGGTAATGTTTACAAGTCCGGGTACTTCCGGTGGCGTTTTCACGTTACTGTGCTTTCAATTATTAAGAGTTCATGTTTACAGAGCTCAGAATTGGTGTATAAAGCCTTGGAATCACGAGAATAGTGTTTATGTTTACAATTAAGGAGGATTCGGTTCGGCATTTTTGTGTGTGAATCAGTTAAAATGGTGACGGTTCTAGTAAATGCTTCTAAGGAAACTGCCTAATTTTGGTAAAACTGTTAAAATACACAATGAGAGTTCCCAGGAATGATTAAGAACGTGTAATAAACACCTCAAGTACACGTAAATAGATTCTTAATACATTAACTGTCGAATTCAATCACGGAGGTTTCCCGTGGAAAGCCATGAAATGACGAAAATACTGGTAATATTTACAACTCCGGGTACTTCGGGTGGCGTTTTCACGGGACTGTGCTTCCAATTATTAAGAGTTCATGTTTACAGAGCTCAGAATTGGTGTGTAAAGCCTTGGAATGACGAGAATAGTGTTTATGTTTATAATTAAGGAGGATTGGGTTCGGCGTTTTTGTGTGTGAGTCAGTTAAAATGGTGACGGTTCTACTAAATACTTCTAAGAAAACTGCCTAATTTTGGTAAAACTGTTAAAATACACAATGAGAGTTCCCAGAAATGATTAAGAACGTGTAATAAACACCTCAAGTACACGTAAACAGATTCTTACTACATTTAATGTCGTATTCAATCACGAAGGTTTCCAGGGAAAAGCTGTGGAATGACGAAAATACTGGTAATGTTTACAAGTCCGGGTACTTCCGGTGGCGTTTTCACGGGACTGTGCTTCCAATTATTAAGAGTTCATGTTTACAGAGCTCAGAATTGGTGTGTAAAGCCTTGGAATGACGAGAATAGTGTTTATGTTTACAATTAAGGAGGATTGGGTTCGGCATTTTTGTGTGTGAATCAGTTAAAATGGTGACGGTTCTAGTAAATACTTCTAAGCAAACTGCCTAATTTTGGCAAAACTGTTAAAATACACAATGAGAGTTCCCAGAAATGATTAAGAACGTGTAATAAACACCTCAAGTACACGTAAATAGATTCTTAATACATTAACTGTCGAATTCAATCACGGAGGTTTCCAGGGAAAAGCTGTGGAATGACGAAAATACTGGTAATGTTTACAAGTCCGGGTACTTCCGGTGGCGTTTTCACGGGACTGTGCTTTCAATTATTAAGAGTTCATGTTTACAGAGTTCAGAATTGGTGTATAAAGCCTTGGAATCACGAGAATAGTGTTTATGTTTACAATTAAGGAGGATTCGGTTCGGCATTTTTGTGTGTGAATCAGTTAAAATGGTGAAGGTTCTAGTAAATGCTTCTAAGGAAACTGCCTAATTTTGGTAAAACTGTTAAAATACACAATGAGTTTTCCCAGAAATGATTAAGAACGTGTAATAAACACCTCAAGTACACGTAAATAGATTCTTAATACATTAACTGTCGAATTCAATCACGGAGGTTTCCCGTGGATAGCCATGAAATGACGAAAATACTGGTAATATTTACAACTCCGGGTACTTCGGGTGGCGTTTTCACGGGACTGTGCTTCCAATTATTAAGAGTTCATGTTTACAGAGCTCAGAATTGGTGTGTAAAGCCTTGGAATGACGAGAATAGTGTTTATGTTTACAATTAAGGAGGATTGGGTTCGGCGTTTTTGTGTGTGAATCAGTTAAAATGGTGACGGTTCTAGTAAATACTCCTAAGCAAACTGCCTAATTTTGGTAAAACTGTTAAAATACACAATGATAGTTCCCAGAAATGATTAAAAACGTGGAAAAAACACTTCAAGTACACGTAAACAGATTCTTACTACATTTAATGTCATATTCAATCACGGAGGTTTCCAGGGGAAAGCTGTGGAATGACGAAAACACTGGTAATGTTTACAAGTCCGGGTACTTCCGGTGGCGTTTTCACGGGACTGTCCTTTCAATTATTAAGAGTTCATGTTTACAGAGCTCAGAATTGGTGTATAAAGCCTTGGAATCACGAGAATAGTGTTTATGTTTACAATTAAGGAGGATTGGGTTCGGCATTTTTGTGTGTCAATCAGTGAAAATGGTGACGGTTCTAGTAAATGCTTCTAAGGAAACTGCCTAATTTTGGTAAAACTGTTAAAATACACAATGAGAGTTCTCAGAAATGATTAAGAACGTGTAATATACACCTCAAGTACACGTAAGTAGATTCTTACTACATTTACTGTTGAATTCAATCACAGAGGTTTCCCGTGGAAAGCCGTGAAATGACGAAAATACTGGTAATGTTTACAACTCCGGGTACTTCCGGTGGCGTTTTCACGGGACTGTGCTTCCAGTTATTAAGAGTTCATGTTTACAGAGCTCAGAATTGGTGTGTAAAGCCTTGGAATGACGAGAATAGTGTTTATGTTTACAATTAAGGAGGATTGGGTTCGGCATTTTTGTGTGTGAATCAGTTAAAATGGTGACGGTTCTAGTAAATACTTCTAAGCAAACTGCCTAATTTTGGTAAAACTGTTAAAATACACAATGAGAGTTCCCAGAAATGATTAAGAACGTGTAATAAACACCTCAAGTACACGTAAATAGATTCTTAATACATTAACTGTCGAATTCAATCACGGAGGTTTCCTGTGGAAAGCCATGAAATGACGAAAATACAGGTAATATTTACAACTCCGGGTACTTCGGGTGGCGTTTTCACGGGACTGTGCTTCCAATTATTAAGAGTTCATGTTTACAGAGCTCAGAATTGGTGTGTAAAGCCTTGGAATGACGAGAATAGTGTTTATGTTTACAATTAAGGAGGATTGGGTTCGGCGTTTTTGTGTGTGAATCAGTTAAAATGGTGACGGTTCTAGTAAATACTCCTAAGCAAACTGCCTAATTTTGGTAAAACTGTTAAAATACACAATGATAGTTCCCAGAAATGATTAAAAACGTGTAATAAACACCTCAAGTACACGTAAGTAGATTCTTACTACATTTACTGTCGAATTCAATCACAGAGGTTTCCCATGGAAAGCTGTGAAATGACGAAAATACTGGTAATGTTTACAAATCCGGGTACTTCGGGTGGCGTTTTCACGGGACTGTGCTTCCAATTATTAAGAGTTCATGTTTACAGAGCTCAGAATTGGTGTGTAAAGCCTTGGAATGACGAGAATAGTGTTTATGTTTACAATTAAGGAGGATTGGGTTCGGCGTTTTTGTGTGTGAATCAGTTAAAATGGTGACGGTTCTAGTAAATACTTCTAAGCAAACTGCCTAATTTTGGTAAAACTGTTAAAATACACAATGAGAGTTCCCAGAAATGATTAAGAATGTGTAATAAACACCTCAAGTACACGTAAACAGATTCTTATTACATTTAATGTCGTATTCAATCACGAAGGTTTCCAGGGAAAAGCTGTGGAATGACGAAAATACTGGTAATGTTTACAAGTCCGGGTACTTCCGGTGGCGTTTTCACGGGACTGTGCTTTCAATTATTAAGAGTTCATGTTTACAGAGCTCAGAATTGGTGTATAAAGCCTTGGAATCACGAGAATAGTGTTTATGTTTACAATTAAGGAGGATTCGGTTCGGCATTTTTGTGTGTGAATCAGTTAAAATGGTGACGGTTCTAGTAAATGCTTCTAAGGAAACTGCCTAATTTTGGTAAAACTGTTAAAATACACAATGAGAGTTCCCAGGAATGATTAAGAACGTGTAATAAACACCTCAAGTACACGTAAATAGATTCTTAATACATTAACTGTCGAATTCAATCACGGAGGTTTCCCGTGGAAAGCCATGAAATGACGAAAATACAGGTAATATTTACAACTCCGGGTACTTCGGGTGGCGTTTTCACGGGACTGTGCTTCCAATTATTAAGAGTTCATGTTTACAGAGCTCAGAATTGGTGTGTAAAGCCTTGGAATGACGAGAATAGTGTTTATGTTTACAATTAAGGAGGATTGGGTTCGGCGTTTTTGTGTGTGAATCAGTTAAAATGGTGACGGTTCTAGTAAATACTTCTAAGCAAACTGCCTAATTTTGGTAAAACTGTTAAAATACACAATGAGAGTTCCCAGAAATGATTAAGAACGTGTAATAAACACCTCAAGTACACGTAAACAGATTCTTACTACATTTAATGTCGTATTCAATCACGAAGGTTTCCAGGGAAAAGCTGTGGAATGACGAAAATACTGGTAATGTTTACAAGTCCGGGTACTTCCGGTGGCGTTTTCACGGGACTGTGCTTTCAATTATTAAGAGTTCATGTTTACAGAGTTCAGAATTGGTGTATAAAGCCTTGGAATCACGAGAATAGTGTTTATGTTTACAATTAAGGAGGATTCGGTTCGGCATTTTTGTGTGTGAATCAGTTAAAATGGTGAAGGTTCTAGTAAATGCTTCAAAGGAAACTGCCTAATTTTGGTAAAACTGTTAAAATACACAATGAGTTTTCCCAGAAATGATTAAGAACGTGTAATAAACACCTCAAGTACACGTAAATAGATTCTTAATACATTAACTGTCGAATTCAATCACGGAGGTTTCCCGTGGAAAGCCATGAAATGAAGAAAATACTGGTAATGTTTACAAGTCCGGGTACTTCCGGTGGCGTTTTCACGTTACTGTGCTTTCAATTATTAAGAGTTCATGTTTACAGAGCTCAGAATTGGTGTATAAAGCCTTGGAATCACGAGAATAGTGTTTATGTTTACAATTAAGGAGGATTCGGTTCGGCATTTTTGTGTGTGAATCAGTTAAAATGGTGACGGTTCTAGTAAATGCTTCTAAGGAAACTGCCTAATTTTGGTAAAACTGTTAAAATACACAATGAGAGTTCCCAGGAATGATTAAGAACGTGTAATAAACACCTCAAGTACACGTAAATAGATTCTTAATACATTAACTGTCGAATTCAATCACGGAGGTTTCCCGTGGAAAGCCATGAAATGACGAAAATACTGGTAATATTTACAACTCCGGGTACTTCGGGTGGCGTTTTCACGGGACTGTGCTTCCAATTATTAAGAGTTCATGTTTACAGAGCTCAGAATTGGTGTGTAAAGCCTTGGAATGACGAGAATAGTGTTTATGTTTATAATTAAGGAGGATTGGGTTCGGCGTTTTTGTGTGTGAGTCAGTTAAAATGGTGACGGTTCTACTAAATACTTCTAAGAAAACTGCCTAATTTTGGTAAAACTGTTAAAATACACAATGAGAGTTCCCAGAAATGATTAAGAACGTGTAATAAACACCTCAAGTACACGTAAACAGATTCTTACTACATTTAATGTCGTATTCAATCACGAAGGTTTCCAGGGAAAAGCTGTGGAATGACGAAAATACTGGTAATGTTTACAAGTCCGGGTACTTCCGGTGGCGTTTTCACGGGACTGTGCTTCCAATTATTAAGAGTTCATGTTTACAGAGCTCAGAATTGGTGTGTAAAGCCTTGGAATGACGAGAATAGTGTTTATGTTTACAATTAAGGAGGATTGGGTTCGGCATTTTTGTGTGTGAATCAGTTAAAATGGTGACGGTTCTAGTAAATACTTCTAAGCAAACTGCCTAATTTTGGCAAAACTGTTAAAATACACAATGAGAGTTCCCAGAAATGATTAAGAACGTGTAATAAACACCTCAAGTACACGTAAATAGATTCTTAATACATTAACTGTCGAATTCAATCACGGAGGTTTCCAGGGAAAAGCTGTGGAATGACGAAAATACTGGTAATGTTTACAAGTCCGGGTACTTCCGGTGGCGTTTTCACGGGACTGTGCTTTCAATTATTAAGAGTTCATGTTTACAGAGTTCAGAATTGGTGTATAAAGCCTTGGAATCACGAGAATAGTGTTTATGTTTACAATTAAGGAGGATTCGGTTCGGCATTTTTGTGTGTGAATCAGTTAAAATGGTGAAGGTTCTAGTAAATGCTTCTAAGGAAACTGCCTAATTTTGGTAAAACTGTTAAAATACACAATGAGTTTTCCCAGAAATGATTAAGAACGTGTAATAAACACCTCAAGTACACGTAAATAGATTCTTAATACATTAACTGTCGAATTCAATCACGGAGGTTTCCCGTGGATAGCCATGAAATGACGAAAATACTGGTAATATTTACAACTCCGGGTACTTCGGGTGGCGTTTTCACGGGACTGTGCTTCCAATTATTAAGAGTTCATGTTTACAGAGCTCAGAATTGGTGTGTAAAGCCTTGGAATGACGAGAATAGTGTTTATGTTTACAATTAAGGAGGATTGGGTTCGGCGTTTTTGTGTGTGAATCAGTTAAAATGGTGACGGTTCTAGTAAATACTCCTAAGCAAACTGCCTAATTTTGGTAAAACTGTTAAAATACACAATGATAGTTCCCAGAAATGATTAAAAACGTGGAAAAAACACTTCAAGTACACGTAAACAGATTCTTACTACATTTAATGTCATATTCAATCACGGAGGTTTCCAGGGGAAAGCTGTGGAATGACGAAAACACTGGTAATGTTTACAAGTCCGGGTACTTCCGGTGGCGTTTTCACGGGACTGTCCTTTCAATTATTAAGAGTTCATGTTTACAGAGCTCAGAATTGGTGTATAAAGCCTTGGAATCACGAGAATAGTGTTTATGTTTACAATTAAGGAGGATTGGGTTCGGCATTTTTGTGTGTCAATCAGTGAAAATGGTGACGGTTCTAGTAAATGCTTCTAAGGAAACTGCCTAATTTTGGTAAAACTGTTAAAATACACAATGAGAGTTCTCAGAAATGATTAAGAACGTGTAATATACACCTCAAGTACACGTAAGTAGATTCTTACTACATTTACTGTTGAATTCAATCACAGAGGTTTCCCGTGGAAAGCCGTGAAATGACGAAAATACTGGTAATGTTTACAACTCCGGGTACTTCCGGTGGCGTTTTCACAGGACTGTGCTTCCAGTTATTAAGAGTTCATGTTTACAGAGCTCAGAATTGGTGTGTAAAGCCTTGGAATGACGAGAATAGTGTTTATGTTTACAATTAAGGAGGATTGGGTTCGGCATTTTTGTGTGTGAATCAGTTAAAATGGTGACGGTTCTAGTAAATACTTCTAAGCAAACTGCCTAATTTTGGTAAAACTGTTAAAATACACAATGAGAGTTCCCAGAAATGATTAAGAACGTGTAATAAACACCTCAAGTACACGTAAATAGATTCTTAATACATTAACTGTCGAATTCAATCACGGAGGTTTCCTGTGGAAAGCCATGAAATGACGAAAATACAGGTAATATTTACAACTCCGGGTACTTCGGGTGGCGTTTTCACGGGACTGTGCTTCCAATTATTAAGAGTTCATGTTTACAGAGCTCAGAATTGGTGTGTAAAGCCTTGGAATGACGAGAATAGTGTTTATGTTTACAATTAAGGAGGATTGGGTTCGGCGTTTTTGTGTGTGAATCAGTTAAAATGGTGACGGTTCTAGTAAATACTCCTAAGCAAACTGCCTAATTTTGGTAAAACTGTTAAAATACACAATGATAGTTCCCAGAAATGATTAAAAACGTGTAATAAACACCTCAAGTACACGTAAGTAGATTCTTACTACATTTACTGTCGAATTCAATCACAGAGGTTTCCCATGGAAAGCTGTGAAATGACGAAAATACTGGTAATGTTTACAAATCCGGGTACTTCGGGTGGCGTTTTCACGGGACTGTGCTTCCAATTATTAAGAGTTCATGTTTACAGAGCTCAGAATTGGTGTGTAAAGCCTTGGAATGACGAGAATAGTGTTTATGTTTACAATTAAGGAGGATTGGGTTCGGCGTTTTTGTGTGTGAATCAGTTAAAATGGTGACGGTTCTAGTAAATACTTCTAAGCAAACTGCCTAATTTTGGTAAAACTGTTAAAATACACAATGAGAGTTCCCAGAAATGATTAAGAATGTGTAATAAACACCTCAAGTACACGTAAACAGATTCTTATTACATTTAATGTCGTATTCAATCACGAAGGTTTCCAGGGAAAAGCTGTGGAATGACGAAAATACTGGTAATGTTTACAAGTCCGGGTACTTCCGGTGGCGTTTTCACGGGACTGTGCTTTCAATTATTAAGAGTTCATGTTTACAGAGCTCAGAATTGGTGTATAAAGCCTTGGAATCACGAGAATAGTGTTTATGTTTACAATTAAGGAGGATTCGGTTCGGCATTTTTGTGTGTGAATCAGTTAAAATGGTGACGGTTCTAGTAAATGCTTCTAAGGAAACTGCCTAATTTTGGTAAAACTGTTAAAATACACAATGAGAGTTCCCAGGAATGATTAAGAACGTGTAATAAACACCTCAAGTACACGTAAATAGATTCTTAATACATTAACTGTCGAATTCAATCACGGAGGTTTCCCGTGGAAAGCCATGAAATGACGAAAATACAGGTAATATTTACAACTCCGGGTACTTCGGGTGGCGTTTTCACGGGACTGTGCTTCCAATTATTAAGAGTTCATGTTTACAGAGCTCAGAATTGGTGTGTAAAGCCTTGGAATGACGAGAATAGTGTTTATGTTTACAATTAAGGAGGATTGGGTTCGGCGTTTTTGTGTGTGAATCAGTTAAAATGGTGACGGTTCTAGTAAATACTTCTAAGCAAACTGCCTAATTTTGGTAAAACTGTTAAAATACACAATGAGAGTTCCCAGAAATGATTAAGAACGTGTAATAAACACCTCAAGTACACGTAAACAGATTCTTACTACATTTAATGTCGTATTCAATCACGAAGGTTTCCAGGGAAAAGCTGTGGAATGACGAAAATACTGGTAATGTTTACAAGTCCGGGTACTTCCGGTGGCGTTTTCACGGGACTGTGCTTTCAATTATTAAGAGTTCATGTTTACAGAGTTCAGAATTGGTGTATAAAGCCTTGGAATCACGAGAATAGTGTTTATGTTTACAATTAAGGAGGATTCGGTTCGGCATTTTTGTGTGTGAATCAGTTAAAATGGTGAAGGTTCTAGTAAATGCTTCAAAGGAAACTGCCTAATTTTGGTAAAACTGTTAAAATACACAATGAGTTTTCCCAGAAATGATTAAGAACGTGTAATAAACACCTCAAGTACACGTAAATAGATTCTTAATACATTAACTGTCGAATTCAATCACGGAGGTTTCCCGTGGAAAGCCATGAAATGACGAAAATACTGGTAATATTTACAACTGCGGGTACTTCGGGTGGCGTTTTCACGGGACTGTGCTTCCAATTATTAAGAGTTCATGTTTACAGAGCTCAGAATTGGTGTATAAAGCCTTGGAATCACGAGAATAGTGTTTATGTTTACAATTAAGGAGGATTGGGTTCGGCATTTTTGTGTGTCAATCAGTGAAAATGGTGACGGTTCTAGTAAATGCTTCTAAGGAAACTGCCTAATTTTGGTAAAACTGTTAAAATACACAATGAGAGTTCTCAGAAATGATTAAGAACGTGTAATAAACACCTCAAGTACACGTAAGTAGATTCTTACTACATTTACTGTCGAATTCAATCACAGAGGTTTCCCATGGAAAGCTGTGAAATGACGAAAATACTGGTAGTGTTTACAAGTCCGGGTACTTCCGGTGGCGTTTTCACGTTACTGTGCTTTCAATTATTAAGAGTTCATGTTTACAGAGCTCAGAATTGGTGTATAAAGCCTTGGAATCACGAGAATAGTGTTTATGTTTACAATTAAGGAGGATTCGGTTCGGCATTTTTGTGTGTGAATCAGTTAAAATGGTGACGGTTCTAGTAAATGCTTCTAAGGAAACTGCCTAATTTTGGTAAAACTGTTAAAATACACAATGAGAGTTCCCAGGAATGATTAAGAACGTGTAATAAACACCTCAAGTACACGTAAATAGATTCTTAATACATTAACTGTCGAATTCAATCACGGAGGTTTCCCGTGGAAAGCCATGAAATGACGAAAATACAGGTAATATTTACAACTCCGGGTACTTCGGGTGGCGTTTTCACGGGACTGTGCTTCCAATTATTAAGAGTTCATGTTTACAGAGCTCAGAATTGGTGTGTAAAGCCTTGGAATGACGAGAATAGTGTTTATGTTTACAATTAAGGAGGATTGGGTTCGGCGTTTTTGTGTGTGAATCAGTTAAAATGGTGACGGTTCTAGTAAATACTTCTAAGCAAACTGCCTAATTTTGGTAAAACTGTTAAAATACACAATGAGAGTTCCCAGAAATGATTAAGAACGTGGAAAAAACACTTCAAGTACACGTAAACAGATTCTTACTACATTTAATGTCATATTCAATCACGGAGGTTTCCAGGGGAAAGCTGTGGAATGACGAAAATACTGGTAAAGTTTACAAGTCCGGGTACTTCCGGTGGCGTTTTCACGGGACTGTGCTTTCAATTATTAAGAGTTCATGTTTACAGAGCTCAGAATTGGTGTATAAAGCCTTGGAATCACGAGAATAGTGTTTATGTTTACAATTAAGGAGGATTGGTTTCGGCATTTTTGTGTGTCAATCAGTGAAAATGGTGACGGTTCTAGTAAATGCTTCTAAGGAAACTGCCTAATTTTGGTAAAACTGTTAAAATACACAATGAGAGTTCCCAGGAATGATTAACAACGTGTAATAAACACCTCAAGTACACGTAAATAGATTCTTAATACATTAACTGTCGAATTCAATCACGGAGCTTTCCCGTGGAAAGCCATGAAATGACGAAAATACAGGTAATATTTACAACTCCGGGTACTTCGGGTGGCGTTTTCACGGGACTGTGCTTCCAATTATTAAGAGTTCATGTTTACAGAGCTCAGAATTGGTGTATAAAGCCTTGGAATGACGAGAATAGTGTTTATGTTTACAATTAAGGAGGATTGGGTTCGGCGTTTTTGTGTGTGAATCAGTTAAAATGGTGACGGTTCTAGTAAATACTTCTAAGCAAACTGCCTAATTTTGGTAAAACTGTTAAAATACACAATGAGAGTTCTCAGAAATGATTAAGAACGTGTAATAAACACCTCAAGTACACGTAAGTAGATTCTTACTACATTTACTGTCGAATTCAATCACAGAGGTTTCCCATGGAAAGCTGTGAAATGACGAAAATACTGGTAATGTTTTCAAATCCGGGTACTTCGGGTGGCGTTTTCACAGGACTGTGCTTTCAATTATTAAGAGTTCATGTTTACAGAGCTCAGAATTGGTGTGTAAAGCCTTGGAATGACGAGAATAGTGTCTATGTTTACAATTAAGGAGGATTGGGTTCGGCGTTTTTGTGTGTGAATCAGTTAAAATGGTGACGGTTCTAGCAAATACTTCTAAGCAAACTGCCTAATTTTGGTAAAACTGTTAAAATACACAATGAGAGTTCCCAGAAATGATTAAAAACGTGGAAAAAACACTTCAAATACACGTAAACAGATTCTTACTACCTTTAATGTCGTATTCAATCACGGAGGTTTCCAGGGGAAAGCTGTGGAATGACGAAAATACTGGTAATGTTTACAAGTCCGGGTACTTCAGGTGGCGTTTTCACGGGACTGCGCTTTCAATTATTAAGAGTTCATGTATACAGAGCTCAGAATTGGTTTATAAAGCATTGGAATCACGAGAATAGTGGTTATGTTTACAATTAAGGAGGATTGGGTTCGGCATTTTTGTGTGTCAATCAGTTAAAATGGTGACGGTTCTAGTAAATGCTTCAAAGGAAACTGCCTAATTTTGGTAAAACTGTTAAAATACACAATGAGAGTTCCCAGAAATGATTAAGAACGTGTAATAAACACCTCAAGTACACGTAAATAGATTCTTAATACATTAACTGTCGAATTCAATCACGGAGGTTTCCCGTGGAAAGCCATGAAATGACGAAAATACTGGTAATATTTACAACTCCGGGTACTTCGGGTGGCGTTTTCACGGGACTGTGCTTCCAATTATTAAGAGTTCATGTTTACAGAGCTCAGAATTGGTGTGTAAAGCCTTGGATTGACGAGAATAGTGTTTATGTTTACAATTAAGGAGGATTGGGTTCGGCGTTTTTGTGTGTGAATCAGTTAAAATGGTGACGGTTCTAGTAAATACTTCTAAGCAAACTGCCTAATTTTGGTAAAACTGTTAAAATACACAATGAGAGTTCCCAGAAATGATTAAGAACGTGTAATAAACACATCAAGTACACGTAAACAGATTCTTACTACATTTAACGTCGTATTCAATCACGAAGGTTTCCAGGGAAAAGCTGTGGAATGACGAAAATACTGGTAATGTTTACAAGTCCGGGTACTTCCGGTGGCGTTTCCACGGGACTGTAGTTTCAATTATTAAGAGTTCATGTATACAGAGCTCAGAATTGGTGTATAAAGCCTTGGAATCACGAGAATAGTGGTTATGTTTACAATTAAGGAGGATTGGGTTCGGCAGTTTTGTGTGTGAATCAGTTAAAATGGTGACGGTTCTAGTAAATGCTTCTAAGGAAACTGCCTAATTTTGGTAAAACTGTTAAAATACACAATGAGAGTTCCCAGAAATGATTAAGAACGTGTAATAAACACCTCAAGTACACGTAAATAGATTCTTAATACATTAACTGTCGAAATCAATCATGGAGGTTTCCCGTGGAAAGCCATGAAATGACGAAAATACAGGTAATATTTACAACTCCGGGTACTTCGGGTGGCGTTTTCACGGGACTGTCCTTTCAGTTATTAAGAGTTCATGTTTACAGAGCTCAGAATTGGTGTATAAAGCCTTGGAATCACGAGAATAGTGTTTATGTTTACAATTAAGGAGGATTGGGTTCGGCATTTTTGTGTGTGAATCAGTTAAAATGGTGACGGTTCTAGTAAATGCTTCTAAGGAAACTGCCTAATTTTGGTAAAACTGTTAAAATACACAATGAGAGTTCCCAGAAATGATTAAGAACGTGTAATAAACACCTCAAGTACACGTAAATAGATTCTTAATACATTAACTGTCGAATTCAATCACGGAGGTTTCCCGTGGAAAGCCATGAAATGACGAAAATACTGGTAATATTTACAACTCCGGGTACTTCGAGTGGCGTTTTCACGGGACTGTGCTTCCAATTATTAAGAGTTCATGTTTACAGAGCTCAGAATTGGTGTGTAAAGCCTTGGAATCACGAGAATAGTGTTTATGTTTATAATTAAGGAGAATTGGGTTCGGCGTTTTTGTGTGTGAGTCAGTTAAAATGGTGACGGTTCTAGTAAATACTTCTAAGCAAACTGCCTAATTTTGGTAAAACTGTTAAAATACACAATGAGAGTTCCCAGAAATGATTAAGAACGTGTAATAAACACCTCAAGTACACGTAAACAGATTCTTACTACATTTAATGTCGTATTCAATCACGAAGGTTTCCAGGGAAAAGCTGTGGAATGACAAAAATACTGGTAATGTTTACAAGTCCGGGTACTTCCGGTGGAGTTTTCACGGGACTGTGCTTTCAATTATTAAGAGTTCATGTTTACAGAGCTCAGAATTGGTGTGTAAAGCCTTGGAATGACGAGAATAGTGTTTATGTTTACAATTAAGGAGGATTGGGTTCGGCGTTTTTGTGTGTGAATCAGTTAAAATGGTGACGGTTCTAGTAAATACTTCTAAGCAAACTGCCTAATTTTGGTAAAACTGTTAAAATACACAATGAGAGTTCTCAGAAATGATTAAGAACGTGTTATAAACACCTCAAGTACACGTAAGTAGATTCTTACTACATTTACTGTCGAATTCAATCACAGAGGTTTCCCGTGGAAAGCTGTGAAATGACGAAAATACTGGTAATGTTTTCAAATCCGGGTACTTCGGGTGGCGTTTTCACAGGACAGTGCTTTCAATTATTAAGAGTTCATGTTTACAGAGCTCAGAATTGGTGTGTAAAGCCTTGGAATCACGAGAATAGTGTTTATGTTTACAATTAAGGAGGATTGGGTTCGGCATTTTTGTGTGTGAATCAGTTAAAATGGTGACGGTTCTAGTAAATACTTCTAAGCAAACTGGCTAATTATAGTAAAACAGTTAAAATACACAATGATAGTTCCCAGAAATGATTGAAAACGTGGAAAAAACACTTCAAGTACACGTAAACAGATTCTTACTACATTTAATGTCGTATTCAATCACGGAGGTTTCCAGGGGAAAGCTGTGGAATGACGAAAATACTGGTTATGTTTACAAGACGGGTACTTCGGGTGGCGTTTTCACGGGACTGTGCTTCCAATTATTAAGAGTTCATGTTTACAGAGCTCAGAATTGGTGTGTAAAGCCTTGGAATGACGAGAATAGTGTTTATGTTTACAATTAAGGAGGATTGGGTTCGGCGTTTTTGTGTGTGAATCAGTTAAAATGGTGACGGTTCTAGTAAATACTTCTAAGCAAACTGCCTAATTTTGGTAAAACTGTTAAAATACACAATGAGAGTTCCCAGAAATGATTAAGAACGTGTAATAAACACCTCAAGTACACGTAAATAGATTCTTACTACATTTAATGTCGTATTCAATCACGAAGGTTTCCAGGGGAAAGCTGTGGAATGACGAAAATACTGGTTATGTTTACAAGTCCGGGTACTTCGGGTGGCGTTTTCACGGGACTGTGCTTCCAATTATTAAGAGTTCATGTTTACAGAGCTCAGAATTGGTGTGTAAAGCCTTGGAATGAATAGAGTAGTGTTTATGTTTACAATTAAGGAGGATTGGGTTCGGCGTTTTTGTGTGTGAATCAGTTAAAATGGTGACGGTTCTAGTAAATACTTCTAAGCAAACTGCCTAATTTTGGTAAAACTGTTAAAATACACAATGAGAGTTCCCAGAAATGATTAAGAACGTGTAATAAACACCTCAAGTACACGTAAATAGATTCTTACTACATTTAATGTCGTATTCAATCACGAAGGTTTCCAGGGAAAAGCTGTGGAATGACGAAAATACTGGTAATATTTACAACCCCGGGTACTTCGGGTGGCGTTTTCACGGGACTGTGCTTCCAATTATTAAGAGTTCATGTTTACAGAGCTCAGAATTGGTGTGTAAAGCCTTGGAATGACGAGAATAGTGTTTATGTTTACAATTAAGGAGGATTGGGTTCGGCATTTTTGTGTGTGAATCAGTTAAAATGGTGACGGTTCTAGTAAATACTTCTAAGCAAACTGCCTAATTTTGGTAAAACTGTTAAAATACACAATTATAGTTCCCAGAAATGATTAAAAACGCGGAAAAAACACTTCAAGTACACGTAAACAGATTCTTACTACATTTAATGTCATATTCAATCACGGAGGTTTCCAGGGGAAAGCTGTGGAATGACGAAAATACTGGTAATGTTTACAAGTCCGGGTACTTCGGGTGGCGTTTTCACGGGACTGTGCTTCCAATTATTAAGAGTTCATGTTTACAGAGCTCAGAATTGGTGTATAAAGCCATGGAATCACGAGAATAGTGTTTATGTTTACAATTAAGGAGGATTGGGTTCGGCATTTTTGTGTGTCAATCAGTGAAAATGGTGAGGGTTCTAATAAATGCTTCTAAGGAAACTGCCTAATTTTGGTAAAACTGTTAAAATACACAATGAGAGTTCCCAGGAGTGATTAAGAACGTGTAATAAACACGTCAAGTACACGTAAATAGATTCTTAATACATTAACTGTCGAATTCAATCACGGAGCTTTCCCGTGGAAAGCCATGAAATGACGAAAATACAGGTAATATTTACAACTCCGGGTACTTCGGGTGGCGTTTTCACGGGACTGTGCTTCCAATTATTAAGAGTTCATGTTTACAGAGCTCATAATTGGTGTGTAAAGCCTTGGAATGACGAGAATAGTGTTTATGTTTATAATTCAGGAGGATTGGGTTCGGCATTTTTGTGTGTGAATCAGTTAAAATGGTGACGGTTCTAGTAAATACTTCTAAGCAAACTGCCTAATTTTAGTAAAACTATTAAAATACACAATGATAGTTCCCAGAAATGATTGAAAACGTGGAAAAAACACTTCAAGTACACGTAAACAGATTCTTACTACATTTAATGTCGTATTCAATCACGGAGGTTTCCAGGGGAAAGCTGTGGAATGACGAAAATACTGGTAATGTTTACAAGTCCGGGTACTTCGGGTGGCGTTTTCACGGGACTGTGCTTCCAATTATTAAGAGTTCATGTTTACAGAGCTCAGAATTGGTGTGTAAAGCCTTGGAATGACGAGAATAGTGTTTATATTTACAATTAAGGAGGATTGGGTTCGGCGTTTTTGTGTGTGAATCAGTTAAAATGGTGACGGTTCTAGTAAATACTTCTAAGCAAACTGCCTAATTTTGGTAAAACTGTTAAAATACACAATGAGAGTTCTCAGAAATGATTAAGAATGTGTTATAAACACCTCAAGTACACGTAAGTAGATTCTTACTACATTTACTGTCGAATTCAATCAAAGAGGTTTCCCGTGGAAAGCTGTGAAATGACGAAAATACTGGTAATGTTTTCAAATCCGGGTACTTCGGGTGGCGTTTTCACAGGACAGTGCTTTCAATTATTAAGAGTTCATGTTTACAGAGCTCAGAATTGGTGTGTAAAGCCTTGGAATCACGAGAATAGTGTTTATGTTTACAATTAAGGAGGATTGGGTTCGGCATTTTTGTGTGTGAATCAGTTAAAATGGTGACGGTTCTAGTAAATACTTCTAAGCAAACTGGCTAATTATAGTAAAACTGTTAAAATACACAATGATAGTTCCCAGAAATGATTGAAAACGTGGAAAAAACACTTCAAGTACACGTAAACAGATTCTTACTACATTTAATGTCGTATTCAATCACGGAGGTTTCCAGGGGAAAGCTGTGGAATGACGAAAATACTGGTTATGTTTACAAGTCCGGGTACTTCGGGTGGCGTTTTCACGGGACTGTGCTTCCAATTATTAAGAGTTCATGTTTACAGAGCTCAGAATTGGTGTGTAAAGCCTTGGAATGACGAGAATAGTGTTTATGTTTACAATTAAGGAGGATTGGGTTCGGCGTTTTTGTGTGTGAATCAGTTAAAATGGTGACGGTTCTAGTAAATACTTCTAAGCAAACTGCCTAATTTTGGTAAAACTGTTAAAATACACAATGAGAGTTCCCAGAAATGATTAAGAACGTGTAATAAACACCTCAAGTACACGTAAATAGATTCTTACTACATTTAATGTCGTATTCAATCACGAAGGTTTCCAGGGGAAAGCTGTGGAATGACGAAAATACTGGTTATGTTTACAAGTCCGGGTACTTCGGGTGGCGTTTTCACGGGACTGTGCTTCCAATTATTAAGAGTTCATGTTTACAGAGCTCAGAATTGGTGTGTAAAGCCTTGGAATGAATAGAGTAGTGTTTATGTTTACAATTAAGGAGGATTGGGTTCGGCGTTTTTGTGTGTGAATCAGTTAAAATGGTGACGGTTCTAGTAAATACTTCTAAGCAAACTGCCTAATTTTGGTAAAACTGTTAAAATACACAATGAGAGTTCCCAGAAATGATTAAGAACGTGTAATAAACACCTCAAGTACACGTAAATAGATTCTTACTACATTTAATGTCGTATTCAATCACGAAGGTTTCCAGGGAAAAGCTGTGGAATGACGAAAATACTGGTAATATTTACAACCCCGGGTACTTCGGGTGGCGTTTTCACGGGACTGTGCTTCCAATTATTAAGAGTTCATGTTTACAGAGCTCAGAATTGGTGTGTAAAGCCTTGGAATGACGAGAATAGTGTTTATGTTTACAATTAAGGAGGATTGGGTTCGGCGTTTTTGTGTGTGAATCAGTTAAAATGGTGACGGTTCTAGTAAATACTTCTAAGCAAACTGCCTAATTTTGGTAAAACTGTTAAAATACACAATTATAGTTCCCAGAAATGATTAAAAACGCGGAAAAAACACTTCAAGTACACGTAAACAGATTCTTACTACATTTAATGTCATATTCAATCACGGAGGTTTCCAAGGGAAAGCTGTGGAATGACGAAAATACTGGTAATGTTTACAAGTCCGGGTACTTCGGGTGGCGTTTTCACGGGACTGTGCTTCCAATTATTAAGAGTTCATGTTTACAGAGCTCAGAATTGGTGTATAAAGCCATGGAATCACGAGAATAGTGTTTATGTTTACAATTAAGGAGGATTGGGTTCGGCATTTTTGTGTGTCAATCAGTGAAAATGGTGAGGGTTCTAATAAATGCTTCTAAGGAAACTGCCTAATTTTGGTAAAACTGTTAAAATACACAATGAGAGTTCCCAGGAGTGATTAAGAACGTGTAATAAACACGTCAAGTACACGTAAATAGATTCTTAATACATTAACTGTCGAATTCAATCACGGAGCTTTCCCGTGGAAAGCCATGAAATGACGAAAATACAGGTAATATTTACAACTCCGGGTACTTCGGGTGGCGTTTTCACGGGACTGTGCTTCCAATTATTAAGAGTTCATGTTTACAGAGCTCATAATTGGTGTGTAAAGCCTTGGAATGACGAGAATAGTGTTTATGTTTATAATTCAGGAGGATTGGGTTCGGCATTTTTGTGTGTGAATCAGTTAAAATGGTGACGGTTCTAGTAAATACTTCTAAGCAAACTGCCTAATTTTAGTAAAACTATTAAAATACACAATGATAGTTCCCAGAAATGATTGAAAACGTGGAAAAAACACTACAAGTACACGTAAACAGATTCTTACTACATTTAATGTCGTATTCAATCACGGAGGTTTCCAGGGGAAAGCTGTGGAATGACGAAAATACTGGTAATGTTTACAAGTCCGGGTACTTCGGGTGGCGTTTTCACGGGACTGTGCTTCCAATTATTAAGAGTTCATGTTTACAGAGCTCAGAATTGGTGTGTAAAGCCTTGGAATGACGAGAATAGTGTTTATATTTACAATTAAGTAGGATTGGGTTCGGCGTTTTTGTGTGTGAATCAGTTAAAATGGTGACGGTTCTAGTAAATACTTCTAAGCAAACTGCCTAATTTTGGTAAAACTGTTAAAATACACAAGGAGAGTTCCCAGAAATGATTAAGAACGTGTAATAAACACCTCAAGTACACGTAAACAGATTCTTACTACATTTAATGTCGTATTCAATCACGAAGGTTTCCAGGGAAAAGCTGTGGAATGACGAAAATACTGGTAATGTTTACAAGTCCGGGTACTTCCGGTTGCGTTTTCACGGGACTGTGCTTTCAATTATTAAGAGTTCATGTTTACAGAGCTCAGAATTGGTGTATAAAGCCTTGGAATCACGAGAATAGTGTTTATGTTTACAATTAAGGAGGATTCGGTTCGGCATTTTTGTGTGTGAATCAGTTAAAATGGTGACGGTTCTAGTAAATGCTTCTAAGGAAACTGCCAATTTTGGTAAAACTGTTAAAATACACAATGAGAGTTCCCAGAAATGATTAAGAACGTGTAATAAACACCTCAAGTACACGTAAATAGATTCTTACTACATTTACTGTCGAATTCAATAACAGAGGTTTCCAGTGGAAAGCCATGAAATGACGAAAATTCTGGTAATATTTACAACTCTGGGTACTTCGGGTGGCGTTTTCACGGGACTGTGCTTCCAATTATTAAGAGTTCATGTTTACAGAGCTCATAATTGGTGTGTAAAGCCTTGGAATGACGAGAATAGTGTTTATGTTTATAATTAAGGAGGATTGGGTTCGGCATTTTTGTGTGTGAATCAGTTAAAATGGTGACAGTTCTAGTAAATACTTCTAAGCAAACTGCCTAATTTTAGTAAAACTGTTAAAATACACAATGATAGTTCCCAGAAATGATTGAAAACGTGGAAAAAACACTTCAAGTACACGTAAACAGATTCTTACTACATTTAATGTCGTATTCAATCACGGAGGTTTCCAGGGGAAAGCTGTGGGATGACGAAAATACTGGTAATGTTTACAAGTCCGGGTACTTCGGGTGACGTTTTCACGGGACTGTGCTTCCAATTATTAAGAGTTCATGTTTACAGAGCTCATAATTGGTGTGTAAAGCCTTGGAATGACGAGAATAGTGTTTATGTTTACAATTAAGGAGGATTGGGTTCGGCGTTTTTGTGTGTGAATCAGTTAAAATGGTGACGGTTCTAGTAAATACTTCTAAGCAAACTGCCTAATTTTGGTAAAACTGTTAAAATACACAATGAGAGCTCCCAGAAATGATTAACAACGTATAATAAACACCTCAAGTACACGTAAATAGATTCTTACTACATTTAATGTCGTATTCAATCACGAAGGTTTCCAGGGAAAAGCTGTGGAATGACGAAAATACTGGTAATATTTACAACTCCGGGTACTTCGGGTGGCGTTTTCACGGGACTGTGCTTCCAATTATTAAGAGTTCATGTTTACAGAGCTCAGAATTGGTGTGTAAAGCCTTGGAATGACGAGAATAGTGTTTATGTTTACAATTAAGGAGGATTGGGTTCGGCGTTTTTGTGTGTGAATCAGTTAAAATGGTGACGGTTCTAGTAAATACTTCTAAGCAAACTGCCTAATTTTGGTAAAACTGTTAAAATACACAATGATAGTTCTCAGAAATGAGTAAAAACGTGGAAAAAACACTTCAAGTACACGTAAACAGATTCTTACTACATTTAATGTCATATTCAATCACGGAGGTTTCCAGGGGAAAGCTGTGGAATGACGAAAATACTGGTAATGTTTACAAGTCCGGGTACTTCGGGTGGCGTTTTCACGGGACTGTGCTTCCAATTATTAAGAGTTCATGTTTACAGAGCTCAGAATTGGTGTGTAAAGCCTTGGAATGACGAGAATAGTGTTTATATTTACAATTAAGGAGGATTGGGTTCGGCGTTTTTGTGTGGGAATCAGTTAAAATGGTGACGGTTCTAGTAAATACTTCTAAGCAAACTGCCTAATTTTGGTAAAACTGTTAAAATACACAATGAGAGTTCCCAGAAATGATTAAGAATGTGTAATAAACACCTCAAGTACACGTAAACAGATTCTTACTACATTTAATGTCGTATTCAATCACGGAGGTTTCCAGGGCAAAGCTGTGGAATGAAGAAAATACTGGTAATGTTTACAACTCCGGGTACTTCGGGTGGCGTTTTCACGGGACTGTGCTTCCAATTATTAAGAGTTCATGTTTACAGAGCTCAGAATTGGTGTGTAAAGCCTTGGAATGACGAGAATAGTGTTTATGTTTACAATTAAGGAGGATTGGGTTCGGCGTTTTTGTGTGTGAATCAGTTAAAATGGTGACGGTTCTAGTAAATACTTCTAAGCAAACTGCCTAATTTTGGTAAAACTGTTAAAATACACAAGGAGAGTTCCCAGAAATGATTAAGAACGTGTAATAAACACCTCAAGTACACGTAAATAGATTCTTAATACATTAACTGTCGAAATCAATCACGGAGGTTTCCCGTGGAAAGCCATGAAATGACGAAAATACAGGTAATATTTACAACTCCGGGTACTTCGGGTGGCGTTTTCACGGGACTGTCCTTTCAATTATTAAGAGTTCATGTTTACAGAGCTCAGAATTGGTGTATAAAGCCTTGGAATCACGAGAATAGTGTTTATGTTTACAATTAAGGAGGATTGGGTTCGGCATTTTTGTGTGTGAATCAGTTAAAATGGTGACGGTTCTAGTAAATGCTTCTAAGGAAACTGCCTAATTTTGGTAAAACTGTTAAAATACACAATGAGAGTTTCCAGAAATGATTAAGAACGTGTAATAAACACCTCAAGTACAAGTAAACAGATTCTTACTATATTTAATGTCGTATTCAATCACCAAGGTTTCCAGGGAAAAGCTGTGGAATGACGAAAATACTGGTAATGTTTACAAGTCCGGGTACTTCCGGTGGCGTTTTCACGGGACTGTGCTTTCAATTATTAAGAGTTCATGTTTACAGAGCTCAGAATTGGTGTATAAAGCCTTGGAATCACGAGAATAGTGTTTATGTTTACAATTAAGGAGGATTGGGTTCGGCATTTTTGTGTGTCAATCAGTGAAAATGGTGACGGTTCTATTAAATGCTTCTAAGGAAACTGCCTAATTTTGGTAAAACTGTTAGAATACACAATGAGAGTTCCCAGGAATGATTAAGAACGTGTAATAAACACCTCAAGTACACGTAAATAGATTCTTAATACATTAACTGTCGAATTCAATCACGGAGGTTTCCCGTGGAAAGCCGTGAAATGACGAAAATACAGGTAATATTTACAACTCCGGGTACTTCGGGTGGCGTTTTCACGGGACTGTGCTTCCAATTATTAAGAGTTCATGTTTACAGAGCTCAGAATTGGTGTGTAAAGCCTTGGAATGACGAGAATAGTGTTTATGTTTACAATTAAGGAGGATTGGGTTCGGCGTTTTTGTGTGTGAATCAGTTAAAATGGTGACGGTTCTAGTAAATACTTCTAAGGAAACTGCCTAATTTTGGTAAAACTGTTAAAATACACAATGATAGTTCCCAGAAATGATTAAAAACGTGGAAAAAACACTTCAAGTACAAGTAAACAGATTCTTACTACATTTAATGTCATATTCAATCACGGAGGTTTCCAGGGGAAAGCTGTGGAATGAAGAAAATACTGGTAATGTTTACAAGTCCGGGTACTTCCGGTGGCGTTTTCTCGGGACTGTCCTTTCAATTATTAAGAGTTCATGTTTACAGAGCTCAGAATTGGTGTATAAAGCCTTGGAATGACGAGAATAGTGTTTATGTTTACAATTAAGGAGGATTGGGTTCGGCATTTTTGTGTGTCAATCAGTGAAAATGGTGACGGTTCTAGTAAATGCTTCTAAGGAAACTGCCTCATTTTGGTAAAACTGTTAAAATACACAATGAGAGTTCCCAGAAATGATTAAGAATGTGTAATAAACACCTCAAGTACACGTAAACAGATTCTTACTACATTTAATGTCGTATTCAATCACGGAGGTTTCCAGGGCAAAGCTGTGGAATGAAGAAAATACTGGTAATGTTTACAACTCCGGGTACTTCGGGTGGCGTTTTCACGGGACTGTGCTTCCAATTATTAAGAGTTCATGTTCACAGAGCTCAGAATTGGTGTGTAAAGCCTTGGAATGACGAGAATAGTGTTTATGTTTACAATTAAGGAGGATTGGGTTCGGCGTTTTTGTGTGTGAATCAGTTAAAATGGTGACGGTTCTAGTAAATACTTCTAAGCAAACTGCCTAATTTTGGTAAAA
This sequence comes from Myotis daubentonii, assembly GCF_963259705.1. Taxonomy (NCBI): domain Eukaryota; kingdom Metazoa; phylum Chordata; class Mammalia; order Chiroptera; family Vespertilionidae; genus Myotis; species Myotis daubentonii. The sequence continues at coordinate 129,481 of NW_026775488.1, read as the reverse complement.
CTGTTAAAATACACAAGGAGAGTTCCCAGAAATGATTAAGAACGTGTAATAAACACCTCAAGTACACGTAAATAGATTCTTAATACATTAACTGTCGAAATCAATCACGGAGGTTTCCCGTGGAAAGCCATGAAATGACGAAAATACAGGTAATATTTACAACTCCGGGTACTTCGGGTGGCGTTTTCACGGGACTGTCCTTTCAATTATTAAGAGTTCATGTTTACAGAGCTCAGAATTGGTGTATAAAGCCTTGGAATCACGAGAATAGTGTTTATGTTTACAATTAAGGAGGATTGGGTTCGGCATTTTTGTGTGTGAATCAGTTAAAATGGTGACGGTTCTAGTAAATGCTTCTAAGGAAACTGCCTAATTTTGGTAAAACTGTTAAAATACACAATGAGAGTTTCCAGAAATGATTAAGAACGTGTAATAAACACCTCAAGTACAAGTAAACAGATTCTTACTATATTTAATGTCGTATTCAATCACCAAGGTTTCCAGGGAAAAGCTGTGGAATGACGAAAATACTGGTAATGTTTACAAGTCCGGGTACTTCCGGTGGCGTTTTCACGGGACTGTGCTTTCAATTATTAAGAGTTCATGTTTACAGAGCTCAGAATTGGTGTATAAAGCCTTGGAATCACGAGAATAGTGTTTATGTTTACAATTAAGGAGGATTGGGTTCGGCATTTTTGTGTGTCAATCAGTGAAAATGGTGACGGTTCTAGTAAATGCTTCTAAGGAAACTGCCTCATTTTGGTAAAACTGTTAAAATACACAATGAGAGTTCCCAGGAATGATTAAGAACGTGTAATAAACACCTCAAGTACACGTAAATAGATTCTTAATACATTAACTGTCGAATTCAATCACGGAGCTTTCCCGTGGAAAGCCATGAAATGACGAAAATACAGGTAATATTTACAACTCCGGGTACTTCGGGTGGCGTTTTCACGGGACTGTGCTTCCAATTATTAAGAGTTCATGTTTACAGAGCTCAGAATTGGTGTGTAAAGCCTTGGAATCATGAGAATAGTGTTTATGTTTACAATTAAGGAGGATTGGGTTCAGCATTTTTGTGTGTGAATCAGTTAAAATGGTGATGGTTCTAGTAAATGCTCCTAAGGAAACTGCCTAATTTTGGTAAAACTGTTAAAATACACAATGAGAGTTCCCAGAAATGATTAAGAACGTGTAATAAACACCTCAAGTACACGTAAACAGATTCTTACTACATTTAATGTCGTATTCAATCACGAAGGTTTCCAGGGAAAAGCTGTGGAATGACGAAAATACTGGTAATGTTTACAAGTCCGGGTACTTCCGGTGGCGTTTTCACGGGACTGTGCTTTCGATTATTAAGAGTTCATGTTTACAGAGCTCAGAATTGGTGTATAAAGCCTTGGAATCACGAGAATAGTGTTTATGTTTACAATTAAGGAGGATTGGGTTCGGCGTTTTTGTGTGTGAATCAGTTAAAATGGTGACGGTTCTAGTAAATACTTCTAAGCAAACTGCCTAATTTTGGTAAAACTGTTAGAATACACAATGAGAGTTCCCAGGAATGATTAAGAACGTGTAATAAACACCTCAAGTACACGTAAATAGATTCTTAATACATTAACTGTCGAATTCAATCACGGAGGTTTCCCGTGGAAAGCCGTGAAATGACGAAAATACAGGTAATATTTACAACTCCGGGTACTTCGGGTGGCGTTTTCACGGGACTGTGCTTCCAATTATTAAGAGTTCATGTTTACAGAGCTCAGAATTGGTGTGTAAAGCCTTGGAATGACGAGAATAGTGTTTATGTTTACAATTAAGGAGGATTGGGTTCGGCGTTTTTGTGTGTGAATCAGTTAAAATGGTGACGGTTCTAGTAAATACTTCTAAGCAAACTGCCTAATTTTGGTAAAACTGTTAAAATACACAATGATAGTTCCCAGAAATGATTAAAAACGTGGAAAAAACACTTCAAGTACAAGTAAACAGATTCTTACTACATTTAATGTCATATTCAATCACGGAGGTTTCCAGGGGGAAGCTGTGGAATGAAGAAAATACTGGTAATGTTTACAAGTCCGGGTACTTCCGGTGGCGTTTTCTCGGGACTGTCCTGTCAATTATTAAGAGTTCATGTTTACAGAGCTCAGAATTGGTGTATAAAGCCTTGGAATCACGAGAATAGTGTTTATGTTTACAATTAAGGAGGATTGGGTTCGGCATTTTTGTGTGTCAATCAGTGAAAATGGTGACGGTTCTAGTAAATGCTTCTAAGGAAACTGCCTAATTTTGGTAAAACTGTTAGAATACACAATGAGAGTTCCCAGGAATGATTAAGAACGTGTAATAAACACCTCAAGTACACATAAATAGATTCTTAATACATTAACTGTCGAATTCAATCACGGAGGTTTCCCGTGGAAAGCCGTGAAATGACGAAAATACAGGTAATATTTACAACTCCGGGTACTTCGGGTGGCGTTTTCACGGGACTGTGCTTCCAATTATTAAGAGTTCATGTTTACAGAGCTCAGAATTGGTGTGTAAAGCCTTGGAATGACGAGAATAGTGTTTATGTTTACAATTAAGGAGGATTGGGTTCGGCGTTTTTGTGTGTGAATCAGTTAAAATGGTGACGGTTCTAGTAAATACTTCTAAGCAAACTGCCTAATTTTGGTAAAACTGTTAAAATACACAATGATAGTTCCCAGAAATGATTAAAAACGTGGAAAAAACACTTCAAGTACAAGTAAACAGATTCTTACTACATTTAATGTCATATTCAATCACGGAGGTTTCCAGGGGAAAGCTGTGGAATGAAGAAAATACTGGTAATGTTTACAAGTCCGGGTACTTCCGGTGGCGTTTTCTCGGGACTGTCCTTTCAATTATTAAGAGTTCATGTTTACAGAGCTCAGAATTGGTGTATAAAGCCTTGGAATCACGAGAATAGTGTTTATGTTTACAATTAAGGAGGATTGGGTTCGGCATTTTTGTGTGTCAATCAGTGAAAATGGTGACGGTTCTAGTAAATGCTTCTAAGGAAACTGCCTCATTTTGGTAAAACTGTTAAAATACACAATGAGAGTTCCCAGAAATGATTAAGAATGTGTAATAAACACCTCAAGTACACGTAAACAGATTCTTACTACATTTAATGTCGTATTCAATCACGGAGGTTTCCAGGGCAAAGCTGTGGAATGAAGAAAATACTGGTAATGTTTACAACTCCGGGTACTTCGGGTGGCGTTTTCACGGGACTGTGCTTCCAATTATTAAGAGTTCATGTTTACAGAGCTCAGAATTGGTGTGTAAAGCCTTGGAATGACGAGAATAGTGTTTATGTTTACAATTAAGGAGGATTGGGTTCGGCGTTTTTGTGTGTGAATCAGTTAAAATGGTGACGGTTCTAGTAAATACTTCTAAGCAAACTGCCTAATTTTGGTAAAACTGTTAAAATACACAAGGAGAGTTCCCAGAAATGATTAAGAACGTGTAATAAACACCTCAAGTACACGTAAATAGATTCTTAATACATTAACTGTCGAAATCAATCACGGAGGTTTCCCGTGGAAAGCCATGAAATGACGAAAATACAGGTAATATTTACAACTCCGGGTACTTCGGGTGGCGTTTTCACGGGACTGTCCTTTCAATTATTAAGAGTTCATGTTTACAGAGCTCAGAATTGGTGTATAAAGCCTTGGAATCACGAGAATAGTGTTTATGTTTACAATTAAGGAGGATTGGGTTCGGCATTTTTGTGTGTGAATCAGTTAAAATGGTGACGGTTCTAGTAAATGCTTCTAAGGAAACTGCCTAATTTTGGTAAAACTGTTAAAATACACAATGAGAGTTTCCAGAAATGATTAAGAACGTGTAATAAACACCTCAAGTACAAGTAAACAGATTCTTACTATATTTAATGTCGTATTCAATCACCAAGGTTTCCAGGGAAAAGCTGTGGAATGACGAAAATACTGGTAATGTTTACAAGTCCGGGTACTTCCGGTGGCGTTTTCACGGGACTGTGCTTTCAATTATTAAGAGTTCATGTTTACAGAGCTCAGAATTGGTGTATAAAGCCTTGGAATCACGAGAATAGTGTTTATGTTTACAATTAAGGAGGATTGGGTTCGGCATTTTTGTGTGTCAATCAGTGAAAATGGTGACGGTTCTAGTAAATGCTTCTAAGGAAACTGCCTCATTTTGGTAAAACTGTTAAAATACACAATGAGAGTTCCCAGGAATGATTAAGAACGTGTAATAAACACCTCAAGTACACGTAAATAGATTCTTAATACATTAACTGTCGAATTCAATCACGGAGCTTTCCCGTGGAAAGCCATGAAATGACGAAAATACAGGTAATATTTACAACTCCGGGTACTTCGGGTGGCGTTTTCACGGGACTGTGCTTCCAATTATTAAGAGTTCATGTTTACAGAGCTCAGAATTGGTGTGTAAAGCCTTGGAATCATGAGAATAGTGTTTATGTTTACAATTAAGGAGGATTGGGTTCAGCATTTTTGTGTGTGAATCAGTTAAAATGGTGATGGTTCTAGTAAATGCTCCTAAGGAAACTGCCTAATTTTGGTAAAACTGTTAAAATACACAATGAGAGTTCCCAGAAATGATTAAAAACGTGGAAAAAACACTTCAAGTACAAGTAAACAGATTCTTACTACATTTAATGTCATATTCAATCACGGAGGTTTCCAGGGGGAAGCTGTGGAATGAAGAAAATACTGGTAATGTTTACAAGTCCGGGTACTTCCGGTGGCGTTTTCTCGGGACTGTCCTTTCAATTATTAAGAGTTCATGTTTACAGAGCTCAGAATTGGTGTATAAAGCCTTGGAATCACGAGAATAGTGTTTATGTTTACAATTAAGGAGGATTGGGTTCGGCATTTTTGTGTGTCAATCAGTGAAAATGGTGACGGTTCTAGTAAATGCTTCTAAGGAAACTGCCTAATTTTGGTAAAACTGTTAGAATACACAATGAGAGTTCCCAGGAATGATTAAGAACGTGTAATAAACACCTCAAGTACACGTAAATAGATTCTTAATACATTAACTGTCGAATTCAATCACGGAGGTTTCCCGTGGAAAGCCGTGAAATGACGAAAATACAGGTAATATTTACAACTCCGGGTACTTCGGGTGGCGTTTTCACGGGACTGTGCTTCCAATTATTAAGAGTTCATGTTTACAGAGCTCAGAATTGGTGTGTAAAGCCTTGGAATGACGAGAATAGTGTTTATGTTTACAATTAAGGAGGATTGGGTTCGGCGTTTTTGTGTGTGAATCAGTTAAAATGGTGACGGTTCTAGTAAATACTTCTAAGCAAACTGCCTAATTTTGGTAAAACTGTTAAAATACACAATGATAGTTCCCAGAAATGATTAAAAACGTGGAAAAAACACTTCAAGTACAAGTAAACAGATTCTTACTACATTTAATGTCATATTCAATCACGGAGGTTTCCAGGGGAAAGCTGTGGAATGAAGAAAATACTGGTAATGTTTACAAGTCCGGGTACTTCCGGTGGCGTTTTCTCGGGACTGTCCTTTCAATTATTAAGAGTTCATGTTTACAGAGCTCAGAATTGGTGTATAAAGCCTTGGAATCACGAGAATAGTGTTTATGTTTACAATTAAGGAGGATTGGGTTCGGCATTTTTGTGTGTCAATCAGTGAAAATGGTGACGGTTCTAGTAAATGCTTCTAAGGAAACTGCCTCATTTTGGTAAAACTGTTAAAATACACAATGAGAGTTCCCAGAAATGATTAAGAATGTGTAATAAACACCTCAAGTACACGTAAACAGATTCTTACTACATTTAATGTCGTATTCAATCACGGAGGTTTCCAGGGCAAAGCTGTGGAATGAAGAAAATACTGGTAATGTTTACAACTCCGGGTACTTCGGGTGGCGTTTTCACGGGACTGTGCTTCCAATTATTAAGAGTTCATGTTTACAGAGCTCAGAATTGGTGTGTAAAGCCTTGGAATGACGAGAATAGTGTTTATGTTTACAATTAAGGAGGATTGGGTTCGGCGTTTTTGTGTGTGAATCAGTTAAAATGGTGACGGTTCTAGTAAATACTTCTAAGCAAACTGCCTAATTTTGGTAAAACTGTTAAAATACACAAGGAGAGTTCCCAGAAATGATTAAGAACGTGTAATAAACACCTCAAGTACACGTAAATAGATTCTTAATACATTAACTGTCGAAATCAATCACGGAGGTTTCCCGTGGAAAGCCATGAAATGACGAAAATACAGGTAATATTTACAACTCCGGGTACTTCGGGTGGCGTTTTCACGGGACTGTCCTTTCAATTATTAAGAGTTCATGTTTACAGAGCTCAGAATTGGTGTATAAAGCCTTGGAATCACGAGAATAGTGTTTATGTTTACAATTAAGGAGGATTGGGTTCGGCATTTTTGTGTGTGAATCAGTTAAAATGGTGACGGTTCTAGTAAATGCTTCTAAGGAAACTGCCTAATTTTGGTAAAACTGTTAAAATACACAATGAGAGTTTCCAGAAATGATTAAGAACGTGTAATAAACACCTCAAGTACAAGTAAACAGATTCTTACTATATTTAATGTCGTATTCAATCACCAAGGTTTCCAGGGAAAAGCTGTGGAATGACGAAAATACTGGTAATGTTTACAAGTCCGGGTACTTCCGGTGGCGTTTTCACGGGACTGTGCTTTCAATTATTAAGAGTTCATGTTTACAGAGCTCAGAATTGGTGTATAAAGCCTTGGAATCACGAGAATAGTGTTTATGTTTACAATTAAGGAGGATTGGGTTCGGCAGTTTTGTGTGTCAATCAGTGAAAATGGTGACGGTTCTAGTAAATGCTTCTAAGGAAACTGCCTCATTTTGGTAAAACTGTTAAAATACACAATGAGAGTTCCCAGGAATGATTAAGAACGTGTAATAAACACCTCAAGTACACGTAAATAGATTCTTAATACATTAACTGTCGAATTCAATCACGGAGCTTTCCCGTGGAAAGCCATGAAATGACGAAAATACAGGTAATATTTACAACTCCGGGTACTTCGGGTGGCGTTTTCACGGGACTGTGCTTCCAATTATTAAGAGTTCATGTTTACAGAGCTCAGAATTGGTGTGTAAAGCCTTGGAATCATGAGAATAGTGTTTATGTTTACAATTAAGGAGGATTGGGTTCAGCATTTTTGTGTGTGAATCAGTTAAAATGGTGATGGTTCTAGTAAATGCTCCTAAGGAAACTGCCTAATTTTGGTAAAACTGTTAAAATACACAATGAGAGTTCCCAGAAATGATTAAGAACGTGTAATAAACACCTCAAGTACACGTAAACAGATTCTTACTACATTTAATGTCGTATTCAATCACGAAGGTTTCCAGGGAAAAGCTGTGGAATGACGAAAATACTGGTAATGTTTACAAGTCCGGGTACTTCCGGTGGCGTTTTCACGGGACTGTGCTTTCGATTATTAAGAGTTCATGTTTACAGAGCTCAGAATTGGTGTATAAAGCCTTGGAATCACGAGAATAGTGTTTATGTTTACAATTAAGGAGGATTGGGTTCGGCGTTTTTGTGTGTGAATCAGTTAAAATGGTGACGGTTCTAGTAAATACTTCTAAGCAAACTGCCTAATTTTGGTAAAACTGTTAAAATACACAATGAGAGTTCTCAGAAATGATTAAGAACGTGTAATAAACACCTCAAGTACACGTAAGTAGATTCTTACTACATTTACTGTGGAATTCAATCACAGAGGTTTCCCGTGGAAAGCTGTGAAATGACGAAAATACTGGTAATGTTTTCAAATCCGGGTACTTCGGGTGGCGTTTTCACAGGACTGTGCTTTCAATTATTAAGAGTTCATGTTTACAGAGCTCAGAATTGTTGTGTAAAGCCTTGGAATCACGAGAATAGTGTTTATGTTTACTATTAAGGAGGATTGGGTTCGGCATTTTTGTGTGAAACAGTTAAAATGGTGACGGTTCTAGTAAATACTTCTAAGGAAACTGCCTAATTTTGGTAAAACTGTTAAAATACACAATGAGAGTTCCCAGAAATGATTAAGAACGTGTAATAAACACCTCAAGTACACGTAAAGAGATTCTTACTACATTTAATGTCGTATTCAATCACGAAGGTTTCCAGGGAAAAGCTGTGGAATGACGAAAATACTGGTAATGTTTACAAGTCCGGGTACTTCCAGTGGCGTTTTCATGGGACTGTGCTTTCAGTTATTAAGAGTTCATGTTTACAGAGCTCAGAATTCGTGTGTAAAGCCTTGGTATGACGAGAATAGTGTTTATGTTTACAATTAAGGAGGATTGGGTTCGGCATTTTTGTGTGTCAATCAGTGAAAATGGTGACGGTTCTAGTAAATGCTTCTAAGGAAACTGCCTAATTTTGGTAAAACTGTTAGAATACACAATGAGAGTTCCCAGGAATGATTAAGAACGTGTAATAAACACCTCAAGTACACGTAAATAGATTCTTAATACATTAACTGTCGAATTCAATCACGGAGGTTTCCCGTGGAAAGCCGTGAAATGACGAAAATACAGGAAATATTTACAACTCCGGGTACTTCGGGTGGCGTTTTCACGGGACTGTGCTTCCAATTATTAAGAGTTCATGTTTACAGAGCTCAGAATTGGTGTGTAAAGCCTTGGAATGACGAGAATAGTGTTTATGTTTACAATTAAGGAGGATTGGGTTCGGCGTTTTTGTGTGTGAATCAGTTAAAATGGTGACGGTTCTAGTAAATACTTCTAAGCAAACTGCCTAATTTTGGTAAAACTGTTAAAATACACAATGATAGTTCCCAGAAATGATTAAAAACGTGGAAAAAACACTTCAAGTACAAGTAAACAGATTCTTACTACATTTAATGTCATATTCAATCACGGAGGTTTCCAGGGGAAAGCTGTGGAATGAAGAAAATACTGGTAATGTTTACAAGTCCGGGTACTTCCGGTGGCGTTTTCTCGGGACTGTCCTTTCAATTATTAAGAGTTCATGTTTACAGAGCTCAGAATTGGTGTATAAAGCCTTGGAATCACGAGAATAGTGTTTATGTTTACAATTAAGGAGGATTGGGTTCGGCATTTTTGTGTGTCAATCAGTGAAAATGGTGACGGTTCTAGTAAATGCTTCTAAGGAAACTGCCTCATTTTGGTAAAACTGTTAAAATACACAATGAGAGTTCCCAGAAATGATTAAGAATGTGTAATAAACACCTCAAGTACACGTAAACAGATTCTTACTACATTTAATGTCGTATTCAATCACGGAGGTTTCCAGGGCAAAGCTGTGGAATGAAGAAAATACTGGTAATGTTTACAACTCCGGGTACTTCGGGTGGCGTTTTCACGGGACTGTGCTTCCAATTATTAAGAGTTCATGTTTACAGAGCTCAGAATTGGTGTGTAAAGCCTTGGAATGACGAGAATAGTGTTTATGTTTACAATTAAGGAGGATTGGGTTCGGCGTTTTTGTGTGTGAATCAGTTAAAATGGTGACGGTTCTAGTAAATACTTCTAAGCAAACTGCCTAATTTTGGTAAAACTGTTAAAATACACAAGGAGAGTTCCCAGAAATGATTAAGAACGTGTAATAAACACCTCAAGTACACGTAAATAGATTCTTAATACATTAACTGTCGAAATCAATCACGGAGGTTTCCCGTGGAAAGCCATGAAATGACGAAAATACAGGTAATATTTACAACTCCGGGTACTTCGGGTGGCGTTTTCACGGGACTGTCCTTTCAATTATTAAGAGTTCATGTTTACAGAGCTCAGAATTGGTGTATAAAGCCTTGGAATCACGAGAATAGTGTTTATGTTTACAATTAAGGAGGATTGGGTTCGGCATTTTTGTGTGTGAATCAGTTAAAATGGTGACGGTTCTAGTAAATGCTTCTAAGGAAACTGCCTAATTTTGGTAAAACTGTTAAAATACACAATGAGAGTTTCCAGAAATGATTAAGAACGTGTAATAAACACCTCAAGTACAAGTAAACAGATTCTTACTATATTTAATGTCGTATTCAATCACCAAGGTTTCCAGGGAAAAGCTGTGGAATGACGAAAATACTGGTAATGTTTACAAGTCCGGGTACTTCCGGTGGCGTTTTCACGGGACTGTGCTTTCAATTATTAAGAGTTCATGTTTACAGAGCTCAGAATTGGTGTATAAAGCCTTGGAATCACGAGAATAGTGTTTATGTTTACAATTAAGGAGGATTGGGTTCGGCATTTTTGTGTGTCAATCAGTGAAAATGGTGACGGTTCTAGTAAATGCTTCTAAGGAAACTGCCTCATTTTGGTAAAACTGTTAAAATACACAATGAGAGTTCCCAGGAATGATTAAGAACGTGTAATAAACACCTCAAGTACACGTAAATAGATTCTTAATACATTAACTGTCGAATTCAATCACGGAGCTTTCCCGTGGAAAGCCATGAAATGACGAAAATACAGGTAATATTTACAACTCCGGGTACTTCGGGTGGCGTTTTCACGGGACTGTGCTTCCAATTATTAAGAGTTCATGTTTACAGAGCTCAGAATTGGTGTGTAAAGCCTTGGAATCATGAGAATAGTGTTTATGTTTACAATTAAGGAGGATTGGGTTCAGCATTTTTGTGTGTGAATCAGTTAAAATGGTGATGGTTCTAGTAAATGCTCCTAAGGAAACTGCCTAATTTTGGTAAAACTGTTAAAATACACAATGAGAGTTCCCAGAAATGATTAAGAACGTGTAATAAACACCTCAAGTACACGTAAACAGATTCTTACTACATTTAATGTCGTATTCAATCACGAAGGTTTCCAGGGAAAAGCTGTGGAATGACGAAAATACTGGTAATGTTTACAAGTCCGGGTACTTCCGGTGGCGTTTTCACGGGACTGTGCTTTCGATTATTAAGAGTTCATGTTTACAGAGCTCAGAATTGGTGTATAAAGCCTTGGAATCACGAGAATAGTGTTTATGTTTACAATTAAGGAGGATTGGGTTCGGCGTTTTTGTGTGTGAATCAGTTAAAATGGTGACGGTTCTAGTAAATACTTCTAAGCAAACTGCCTAATTTTGGTAAAACTGTTAAAATACACAATGAGAGTTCTCAGAAATGATTAAGAACGTGTAATAAACACCTCAAGTACACGTAAGTAGATTCTTACTACATTTACTGTGGAATTCAATCACAGAGGTTTCCCGTGGAAAGCTGTGAAATGACGAAAATACTGGTAATGTTTTCAAATCCGGGTACTTCGGGTGGCGTTTTCACAGGACTGTGCTTTCAATTATTAAGAGTTCATGTTTACAGAGCTCAGAATTGTTGTGTAAAGCCTTGGAATCACGAGAATAGTGTTTATGTTTACTATTAAGGAGGATTGGGTTCGGCATTTTTGTGTGAAACAGTTAAAATGGTGACGGTTCTAGTAAATACTTCTAAGCAAACTGCCTAATTTTGGTAAAACTGTTAAAATACACAATGAGAGTTCCCAGAAATGATTAAGAACGTGTAATAAACACCTCAAGTACACGTAAAGAGATTCTTACTACATTTAATGTCGTATTCAATCACGAAGGTTTCCAGGGAAAAGCTGTGGAATGACGAAAATACTGGTAATGTTTACAAGTCCGGGTACTTCCAGTGGCGTTTTCATGGGACTGTGCTTTCAGTTATTAAGAGTTCATGTTTACAGAGCTCAGAATTGGTGTGTAAAGCCTTGGTATGACGAGAATAGTGTTTATGTTTACAATTAAGGAGGATTGGGTTCGGCGTTTTTGTGTGTGAATCAGTTAAAATGGTGACGGTTCTAGTAAATACTTCTAAGCAAACTGCCTAATTTTGGTAAAACTGTTAAAATACACAAGGAGAGTTCCCAGAAATGATTAAGAACGTGTAATAAACACCTCAAGTACACGTAAATAGATTCTTAATACATTAACTGTCGAAATCAATCACGGAGGTTTCCCGTGGAAAGCCGTGAAATGACGAAAATACAGGTAATATTTACAACTCCGGGTACTTCGGGTGGCGTTTTCACGGGACTGTGCTTCCAATTATTAAGAGTTCATGTTTACAGAGCTCAGAATTGGTGTGTAAAGCCTTGGAATGACGAGAATAGTGTTTATGTTTACAATTAAGGAGGATTGGGTTCGGCGTTTTTGTGTGTGAATCAGTTAAAATGGTGACGGTTCTAGTAAATACTTCTAAGCAAACTGCCTAATTTTGGTAAAACTGTTAAAATACACAATGATAGTTCCCAGAAATGATTAAAAACGTGGAAAAAACACTTCAAGTACAAGTAAACAGATTCTTACTACATTTAATGTCATATTCAATCACGGAGGTTTCCAGTGGAAAGCTGTGGAATGACGAAAATACTGGTAATGTTTACACGTCCGGGTACTTCCGGTGGCGTTTTCACGGGACTGTGCTTTCAATTATTAAGAGTTCATGTTTACAGAGCTCAGAATTGGTGTATAAAGCCTTGGAATCACGAGAATAGTGTTTATGTTTACAATTAAGGAGGATTGGGTTCGGCGTTTTTGTGTGTGAATCAGTTAAAATGGTGACGGTTCTAGTAAATACTTCTAAGCAAACTGCCTAATTTTGGTAAAACTGTTAAAATACACAATGAGAGTTCTCAGAAATGATTAAGAACGTGTAATAAACACGTCAAGTACACGTAAGTAGATTCTTACTACATTTACTGTGGAATTCAATCACAGAGGTTTCCCGTGGAAAGCTGTGAAATGACGAAAATACTGGTAATGTTTTCAAATCCGGGTACTTCGGGTGGCGTTTTCACAGGACTGTGCTTTCAATTATTAAGAGTTCATGTTTACAGAGCTCAGAATTGTTGTGTAAAGCCTTGGAATGACGAGAATAGTGTTTATGTTTACAATTAAGGAGGATTGGGTTCGGCGTTTTTGTGTGTGAATCAGTTAAAATGGTGACGGTTCTAGTAAATACTTCTAAGCAAACTGCCTAATTTTGGTAAAACTGTTAAAATACACAATGATAGTTCCCAGAAATGATTAAAAACGTGGAAAAAACACTTCAAGTACAAGTAAACAGATTCTTACTACATTTAATGTCATATTCAATCACGGAGGTTTCCAGGGGAAAGCTGTGGAATGAAGAAAATACTGGTAATGTTTACAAGCCCGGGTACTTCCGGTGGCGTTTTCTCGGGACTGTCCTTTCAATTATTAAGAGTTCATGTTTACAGAGCTCAGAATTGGTGTATAAAGCCTTGGAATCACGAGAATAGTGTTTATGTTTACAATTAAGGAGGATTGGGTTCGGCATTTTTGTGTGTCAATCAGTGAAAATGGTGACGGTTCTAGTAAATGCTTCTAAGGAAACTGCCTCATTTTGGTAAAACTGTTAAAATACACAATGAGAGTTCCCAGAAATGATTAAGAATGTGTAATAAACACCTCAAGTACACGTAAACAGATTCTTACTACATTTAATGTCGTATTCAATCACGGAGGTTTCCAGGGCAAAGCTGTGGAATGAAGAAAATACTGGTAATGTTTACAACTCCGGGTACTTCGGGTGGCGTTTTCACGGGACTGTGCTTCCAATTATTAAGAGTTCATGTTTACAGAGCTCAGAATTGGTGTGTAAAGCCTTGGAATGACGAGAATAGTGTTTATGTTTACAATTAAGGAGGATTGGGTTCGGCGTTTTTGTGTGTGAATCAGTTAAAATGGTGACGGTTCTAGTAAATACTTCTAAGCAAACTGCCTAATTTTGGTAAAACTGTTAAAATACACAAGGAGAGTTCCCAGAAATGATTAAGAACGTGTAATAAACACCTCAAGTACACGTAAATAGATTCTTAATACATTAACTGTCGAAATCAATCACGGAGGTTTCCCGTGGAAAGCCATGAAATGACGAAAATACAGGTAATATTTACAACTCCGGGTACTTCGGGTGGCGTTTTCACGGGACTGTCCTTTCAATTATTAAGAGTTCATGTTTACAGAGCTCAGAATTGGTGTATAAAGCCTTGGAATCACGAGAATAATGTTTATGTTTACAATTAAGGAGGATTGGGTTCGGCATTTTTGTGTGTGAATCAGTTAAAATGGTGACGGTTCTAGTAAATGCTTCTAAGGAAACTGCCTAATTTTGGTAAAACTGTTAAAATACACAATGAGAGTTTCCAGAAATGATTAAGAACGTGTAATAAACACCTCAAGTACAAGTAAACAGATTCTTACTATATTTAATGTCGTATTCAATCACCAAGGTTTCCAGGGAAAAGCTGTGGAATGACGAAAATACTGGTAATGTTTACAAGTCCGGGTACTTCCGGTGGCGTTTTCACGGGACTGTGCTTTCAATTATTAAGAGTTCATGTTTACAGAGCTCAGAATTGGTGTATAAAGCCTTGGAATCACGAGAATAGTGTTTATGTTTACAATTAAGGAGGATTGGGTTCGGCATTTTTGTGTGTCAATCAGTGAAAATGGTGACGGTTCTAGTAAATGCTTCTAAGGAAACTGCCTCATTTTGGTAAAACTGTTAAAATACACAATGAGAGTTCCCAGGAATGATTAAGAACGTGTAATAAACACCTCAAGTACACGTAAATAGATTCTTAATACATTAACTGTCGAATTCAATCACGGAGCTTTCCCGTGGAAAGCCATGAAATGACGAAAATACAGGTAATATTTACAACTCCGGGTACTTCGGGTGGCGTTTTCACGGGACTGTGATTCCAATTATTAAGAGTTCATGTTTACAGAGCTCAGAATTGGTGTGTAAAGCCTTGGAATCATGAGAATAGTGTTTATGTTTACAATTAAGGAGGATTGGGTTCAGCATTTTTGTGTGTGAATCAGTTAAAATGGTGATGGTTCTAGTAAATGCTCCTAAGGAAACTGCCTAATTTTGGTAAAACTGTTAAAATACACAATGAGAGTTCCCAGAAATGATTAAGAACGTGTAATAAACACCTCAAGTACACGTAAACAGATTCTTACTACATTTAATGTCGTATTCAATCACGAAGGTTTCCAGGGAAAAGCTGTGGAATGACGAAAATACTGGTAATGTTTACAAGTCCGGGTACTTCCGGTGGCGTTTTCACGGGACTGTGCTTTCGATTATTAAGAGTTCATGTTTACAGAGCTCAGAATTGGTGTATAAAGCCTTGGAATCACGAGAATAGTGTTTATGTTTACAATTAAGGAGGATTGGGTTCGGCGTTTTTGTGTGTGAATCAGTTAAAATGGTGACGGTTCTAGTAAATACTTCTAAGCAAACTGCCTAATTTTGGTAAAACTGTTAAAATACACAATGAGAGTTCTCAGAAATGATTAAGAACGTGTAATAAACACCTCAAGTACACGTAAGTAGATTCTTACTACATTTACTGTGGAATTCAATCACAGAGGTTTCCCGTGGAAAGCTGTGAAATGACGAAAATACTGGTAATGTTTTCAAATCCGGGTACTTCGGGTGGCGTTTTCACAGGACTGTGCTTTCAATTATTAAGAGTTCATGTTTACAGAGCTCAGAATTGTTGTGTAAAGCCTTGGAATCACGAGAATAGTGTTTATGTTTACTATTAAGGAGGATTGGGTTCGGCATTTTTGTGTGAAACAGTAAAAATGGTGACGGTTCTAGTAAATACTTCTAAGCAAACTGCCTAATTTTGGTAAAACTGTTAAAATACACAATGAGAGTTCCCAGAAATGATTAAGAACGTGTAATAAACACCTCAAGTACACGTAAAGAGATTCTTACTACATTTAATGTCGTATTCAATCACGAAGGTTTCCAGGGAAAAGCTGTGGAATGACGAAAATACTGGTAATGTTTACAAGTCCGGGTACTTCCAGTGGCGTTTTCATGGGACTGTGCTTTCAGTTATTAAGAGTTCATGTTTACAGAGCTCAGAATTGGTGTGTAAAGCCTTGGTATGACGAGAATAGTGTTTATGTTTACAATTAAGGAGGATTGGGTTCGGCGTTTTTGTGTGTGAATCAGTTAAAATGGTGACGGTTCTAGTAAATACTTCTAAGCAAACTGCCTAATTTTGGTAAAACTGTTAAAATACACAAGGAGAGTTCCCAGAAATGATTAAGAACGTGTAATAAACACCTCAAGTACACGTAAATAGATTCTTAATACATTAACTGTCGAAATCAATCACGGAGGTTTCCCGTGGAAAGCCGTGAAATGACGAAAATACAGGTAATATTTACAACTCCGGGTACTTCCGGTGGCGTTTTCACGGGACTGTGCTTCCAATTATTAAGAGTTCATGTTTACAGAGCTCAGAATTGGTGTGTAAAGCCTTGGAATGACGAGAATAGTGTTTATGTTTACAATTAAGGAGGATTGGGTTCGGCGTTTTTGTGTGTGAATCAGTTAAAATGGTGACGGTTCTAGTAAATACTTCTAAGCAAACTGCCTAATTTTGGTAAAACTGTTAAAATACACAATGATAGTTCCCAGAAATGATTAAAAACGTGGAAAAAACACTTCAAGTACAAGTAAACAGATTCTTACTACATTTAATGTCATATTCAATCACGGAGGTTTCCAGGGGAAAGCTGTGGAATGAAGAAAATACTGGTAATGTTTACAAGTCCGGGTACTTCCGGTGGCGTTTTCTCGGGACTGTCCTTTCAATTATTAAGAGTTCATGTTTACAGAGCTCAGAATTGGTGTATAAAGCCTTGGAATCACGAGAATAGTGTTTATGTTTACAATTAAGGAGGATTGGGTTCGGCATTTTTGTGTGTCAATCAGTGAAAATGGTGACGGTTCTAGTAAATGCTTCTAAGGAAACTGCCTCATTTTGGTAAAACTGTTAAAATACACAATGAGAGTTCCCAGAAATGATTAAGAATGTGTAATAAACACCTCAAGTACACGTAAACAGATTCTTACTACATTTAATGTCGTATTCAATCACGGAGGTTTCCAGGGCAAAGCAGTGGAATGAAGAAAATACTGGTAATGTTTACAACTCCGGGTACTTCGGGTGGCGTTTTCACGGGACTGTGCTTCCAATTATTAAGAGTTCATGTTTACAGAGCTCAGAATTGGTGTGTAAAGCCTTGGAATGACGAGAATAGTGTTTATGTTTACAATTAAGGAGGATTGGGTTCGGCGTTTTTGTGTGTGAATCAGTTAAAATGGTGACGGTTCTAGTAAATACTTCTAAGCAAACTGCCTAATTTTGGTAAAACTGTTAAAATACACAAGGAGAGTTCCCAGAAATGATTAAGAACGTGTAATAAACACCTCAAGTACACGTAAATAGATTCTTAATACATTAACTGTCGAAATCAATCACGGAGGTTTCCCGTGGAAAGCCATGAAATGACGAAAATACAGGTAATATTTACAACTCCGGGTACTTCGGGTGGCGTTTTCACGGGACTGTCCTTTCAATTATTAAGAGTTCATGTTTACAGAGCTCAGAATTGGTGTATAAAGCCTTGGAATCACGAGAATAATGTTTATGTTTACAATTAAGGAGGATTGGGTTCGGCATTTTTGTGTGTGAATCAGTTAAAATGGTGACGGTTCTAGTAAATGCTTCTAAGGAAACTGCCTAATTTTGGTAAAACTGTTAAAATACACAATGAGAGTTTCCAGAAATGATTAAGAACGTGTAATAAACACCTCAAGTACAAGTAAACAGATTCTTACTATATTTAATGTCGTATTCAATCACCAAGGTTTCCAGGGAAAAGCTGTGGAATGACGAAAATACTGGTAATGTTTACAAGTCCGGGTACTTCCGGTGGCGTTTTCACGGGACTGTGCTTTCAATTATTAAGAGTTCATGTTTACAGAGCTCAGAATTGGTGTATAAAGCCTTGGAATCACGAGAATAGTGTTTATGTTTACAATTAAGGAGGATTGGGTTCGGCATTTTTGTGTGTCAATCAGTGAAAATGGTGACGGTTCTAGTAAATGCTTCTAAGGAAACTGCCTCATTTTGGTAAAACTGTTAAAATACACAATGAGAGTTCCCAGGAATGATTAAGAACGTGTAATAAACACCTCAAGTACACGTAAATAGATTCTTAATACATTAACTGTCGAATTCAATCACGGAGCTTTCCCGTGGAAAGCCATGAAATGACGAAAATACAGGTAATATTTACAACTCCGGGTACTTCGGGTGGCGTTTTCACGGGACTGTGATTCCAATTATTAAGAGTTCATGTTTACAGAGCTCAGAATTGGTGTGTAAAGCCTTGGAATCATGAGAATAGTGTTTATGTTTACAATTAAGGAGGATTGGGTTCAGCATTTTTGTGTGTGAATCAGTTAAAATGGTGATGGTTCTAGTAAATGCTCCTAAGGAAACTGCCTAATTTTGGTAAAACTGTTAAAATACACAATGAGAGTTCCCAGAAATGATTAAGAACGTGTAATAAACACCTCAAGTACACGTAAACAGATTCTTACTACATTTAATGTCGTATTCAATCACGAAGGTTTCCAGGGAAAAGCTGTGGAATGACGAAAATACTGGTAATGTTTACAAGTCCGGGTACTTCCGGTGGCGTTTTCACGGGACTGTGCTTTCGATTATTAAGAGTTCATGTTTACAGAGCTCAGAATTG
This sequence comes from Myotis daubentonii, assembly GCF_963259705.1. Classification (NCBI taxonomy): domain Eukaryota; kingdom Metazoa; phylum Chordata; class Mammalia; order Chiroptera; family Vespertilionidae; genus Myotis; species Myotis daubentonii. The sequence goes on along the minus strand of NW_026775488.1, from coordinate 110,814 downwards.
GTGTATAAAGCCTTGGAATCACGAGAATAGTGTTTATGTTTACAATTAAGGAGGATTGGGTTCGGCGTTTTTGTGTGTGAATCAGTTAAAATGGTGACGGTTCTAGTAAATACTTCTAAGCAAACTGCCTAATTTTGGTAAAACTGTTAAAATACACAATGAGAGTTCTCAGAAATGATTAAGAACGTGTAATAAACACCTCAAGTACACGTAAGTAGATTCTTACTACATTTACTGTGGAATTCAATCACAGAGGTTTCCCGTGGAAAGCTGTGAAATGACGAAAATACTGGTAATGTTTTCAAATCCGGGTACTTCGGGTGGCGTTTTCACAGGACTGTGCTTTCAATTATTAAGAGTTCATGTTTACAGAGCTCAGAATTGTTGTGTAAAGCCTTGGAATCACGAGAATAGTGTTTATGTTTACTATTAAGGAGGATTGGGTTCGGCATTTTTGTGTGAAACAGTTAAAATGGTGACGGTTCTAGTAAATACTTCTAAGCAAACTGCCTAATTTTGGTAAAACTGTTAAAATACACAATGAGAGTTCCCAGAAATGATTAAGAACGTGTAATAAACACCTCAAGTACACGTAAAGAGATTCTTACTACATTTAATGTCGTATTCAATCACGAAGGTTTCCAGGGAAAAGCTGTGGAATGACGAAAATACTGGTAATGTTTACAAGTCCGGGTACTTCCAGTGGCGTTTTCATGGGACTGTGCTTTCAGTTATTAAGAGTTCATGTTTACAGAGCTCAGAATTGGTGTGTAAAGCCTTGGTATGACGAGAATAGTGTTTATGTTTACAATTAAGGAGGATTGGGTTCGGCGTTTTTGTGTGTGAATCAGTTAAAATGGTGACGGTTCTAGTAAATACTTCTAAGCAAACTGCCTAATTTTGGTAAAACTGTTAAAATACACAAGGAGAGTTCCCAGAAATGATTAAGAACGTGTAATAAACACCTCAAGTACACGTAAATAGATTCTTAATACATTAACTGTCGAAATCAATCACGGAGGTTTCCCGTGGAAAGCCGTGAAATGACGAAAATACAGGTAATATTTACAACTCCGGGTACTTCCGGTGGCGTTTTCACGGGACTGTGCTTCCAATTATTAAGAGTTCATGTTTACAGAGCTCAGAATTGGTGTGTAAAGCCTTGGAATGACGAGAATAGTGTTTATGTTTACAATTAAGGAGGATTGGGTTCGGCGTTTTTGTGTGTGAATCAGTTAAAATGGTGACGGTTCTAGTAAATACTTCTAAGCAAACTGCCTAATTTTGGTAAAACTGTTAAAATACACAATGATAGTTCCCAGAAATGATTAAAAACGTGGAAAAAACACTTCAAGTACAAGTAAACAGATTCTTACTACATTTAATGTCATATTCAATCACGGAGGTTTCCAGTGGAAAGCTGTGGAATGACGAAAATACTGGTAATGTTTACACGTCCGGGTACTTCCGGTGGCGTTTTCACGGGACTGTGCTTTCAATTATTAAGAGTTCATGTTTACAGAGCTCAGAATTGGTGTATAAAGCCTGGGAATCACGAGAATAGTGTTTATGTTTACAATTAAGGAGGATTGGGTTCGGCATTTTTGTGTGTCAATCAGTGAAAATGGTGACGGTTCTAGTAAATGCTTCTAAGGAAACTGCCTCATTTTGGTAAAACTGTTAAAATACACAATGAGAGTTCCCAGGAATGATTAAGAACGTGTAATAAACACCTCAAGTACACGTAAATAGATTCTTAATACATTAACTGTCGAATTCAATCACGGAGCTTTCCCGTGGAAAGCCATGAAATGACGAAAATACAGGTAATATTTACAACTCCGGGTACTTCGGGTGGCGTTTTCACGGGACTGTGCTTCCAATTATTAAGAGTTCATGTTTACAGAGCTCAGAATTGGTGTGTAAAGCCTTGGAATCATGAGAATAGTGTTTATGTTTACAATTAAGGAGGATTGGGTTCAGCATTTTTGTGTGTGAATCAGTTAAAATGGTGATGGTTCTAGTAAATGCTCCTAAGGAAACTGCCTAATTTTGGTAAAACTGTTAAAATACACAATGAGAGTTCCCAGAAATGATTAAGAACGTGTAATAAACACCTCAAGTACACGTAAACAGATTCTTACTACATTTAATGTCGTATTCAATCACGAAGGTTTCCAGGGAAAAGCTGTGGAATGACGAAAATACTGGTAATGTTTACAAGTCCGGGTACTTCCGGTGGCGTTTTCACGGGACTGGGCTTTCGATTATTAAGAGTTCATGTTTACAGAGCTCTGAATTGGTGTATAAAGCCTTGGAATCACGAGAATAGTGTTTATGTTTACAATTAAGGAGGATTGGGTTCGGCATTTTTGTGTGTGAATCAGTTAAAATGGTGACGGTTCTAGTAAATGCTTCAAAGGAAACTGCCTAATTTTGGTAAAACTGTTAAAATACACAATGAGAGTTCCCAGGAATGATTAAGAATGTGTAATAAACACCTCAAGTACACGTAAATAGATTCTTAATACATTAACTGTCGAAATCAATCACGGAGGTTTCCCATGGAAAGCCATGAAATGACGATAATACAGGTAATATTTACAACTCTGGGTACTTCGGGTGGCGTTTTCACGGGACTGTGCTTCCAATTATTAAGAGTTCATGTTTACAGAGCTCAGAATTGGTGTGTAAAGCCTTGGAATGACGAGAATAGTGTTTATGTTTACAATTAAGGAGGATTGGGTTCGGCATTTTTGTGTGTGAATCAGTTAAAATGGTGAAGGTTCTAGTAAATACTTGTAAGCAAACTGCCTAATTTTGGTAAAACTGTTAAAATACACAATGATAGTTCCCAGAAATGATTAAAAATGTGGAAAAAACACTTCAAGTACACGTAAACAGATTCTTACTACATTTAATGTCGTATTCAATCACGGAGGTTTCCAGGGGAAAGCTGTGGAATGACGAAAATACTGGTAATGTTTACAAGTCCGGGTACTTCCGGTGGCGTTTTCACGGGACTGTCCTTTCAATTATTAAGAGTTCATGTTTACAGAGCTCAGATTTGGTGTATAAAGCCTTGGAGTCACGAGAATAGTGTTTATGTTTACAATTAAGGAGGATTGGGTTCGGCATTTTTGTGTGTGAATCAGTTAAAATGGTGATGGTTCTAGTAAATGCTTCTAAGGAAACTTCCTAATTTTGGTAAAACTGTTAAAATACACAATGAGAGTTCCCAGAAATGATTAAGAACGTGTAATAAACACCTCAAGTACACGTAAATAGATTCTTAATACATTAACTGTCGAATTCAATCACGGAGGTTTCCCGTGGAAAGCCATGAAATGACGAAAATACTGGTAATATTTACAACTCCGGGTACTTCGGGTGGCGTTTTCACGGGACAGTGCTTCCAATTATTAAGAGTTCATGTTTACAGAGCTCAGAATTGGTGTGTAAAGCCTTGGAATGACGAGAATAGTGTTTATGTTTACAATTAAGGAGGATTGGGTTCGGCGTTTTTGTTTGTGAGTCAGTTAAAATGGTGACGGTTCTAGTAAATACTTCTAAGCAAACTGCCTAATTTTGGTAAAACTGTTAAAATACACAATGAGAGTTCCCAGAAATGATTAAGAACGTGTAATAAACACCTCAAGTACACGTAAACAGATTCTTACTACATTTAATGTCGTATTCAATCACGAAGGTTTCCAGGGAAAAGCTGTGGAATGACGAAAATACTGGTAATGTTTACAAGTCCGGGTACTTCCGGTGGCGTTTTCACGGGACTGTGCTTTCAATTATTAAGAGTTCATGTTTACAGAGCTCAGAATTGGTGTATAAAGCCTTGGAATCACGAGAAGAGTGTTTATGTTTACAATTAAGGAGGATTGGGTTCGGCATTTTTGTGTGTGAATCAGTTAAAATGGTGACGGTTCTAGTAAATGCTTCTAAGGAAACTGCCTAATTTTGGTAAAACTGTTAAAATACACAATGATAGTTCCCAGAAATGTTTAGGAACGTGTAATAAACACCTCAAGTACACGTAAATAGATTCTTACTACATTAACTGTCGAATTCAATCACGGAGGTTTCCCGTGGAAAGCCATGAAATGACGAAAATACAGGTAATATTTACAACTCCGGGTACTTCGGGTGGCGTTTTCACGGGACTGTGCTTCCAATTATTAAGAGTTCATGTTTACAGAGCTCAGAATTGGTGTGTAAAGCCTTGGAATGACGAGAATAGTGTTTATGTTTACAATTAAGGAGGATTGGGTTCGGCATTTTTGTGTGTATAAGTTAAAATGGTGAAGGTTCTAGTAAATACTTGTAAGCAAACTGCCTAATTTTGGTAAAACTGTTAAAATACACAAGGAGAGTTCCCAGAAATGATTAAGAACGTGTAATAAACACCTCAAGTACACGTAAACAGATTCTTACTACATTTAATGTCGTATTCAATCACGACGGTTTCCAGGGAAAAGCTGTGGAATGACGAAAATACTGGTAATGTTTACAAGTCCGGGTACTTCCGGTGGCGTTTTCACGGGACTGTGCTTTCAATTATTAAGAGTTCATGTTTACAGAGCTCAGAATTGGTGTATAAAGCCTTGGAATCACGAGAAGAGTGTTTATGTTTACAATTAAGGAGGATTGGGTTCGGCATTTTTGTGTGTGAATCAGTTAAAATGGTGACGGTTCTAGTAAATGCTTCTAAGGAAACTGCCTAATTTTGGTAAAACTGTTAAAATACACAATGATAGTTCCCAGAAATGTTTAGGAACGTGTAATAAACACCTCAAGTACACGTAAATAGATTCTTACTACATTAACTGTCGAATTCAATCACGGAGGTTTCCCGTGGAAAGCCATGAAATGACGAAAATACAGGTAATATTTACAACTCCGGGTACTTCGGGTGGCGTTTTCACGGGACTGTGCTTCCAATTATTAAGAGTTCATGTTTACAGAGCTCAGAATTGGTGTGTAAAGCCTTGGAATGACGAGAATAGTGTTTATGTTTACAATTAAGGAGGATTGGGTTCGGCATTTTTGTGTGTATAAGTTAAAATGGTGAAGGTTCTAGTAAATACTTGTAAGCAAACTGCCTAATTTTGGTAAAACTGTTAAAATACACAAGGAGAGTTCCCAGAAATGATTAAGAACGTGTAATAAACACCTCAAGTACACGTAAACAGATTCTTACTACATTTAATGTCGTATTCAATCACGACGGTTTCCAGGGAAAAGCTGTGGAATGACGAAAATAGTGGTAATGTTTACAAGTCCGGGTACTTCCGGTGGCGTTTTCACGGGACTGTGCTTTCAATTATTAAGAGTTCATGTTTACAGAGCTCAGAATTGGTGTATAAAGCCTTGGAATCACGAGAATAGTGTTTATGTTTACAATTAAGGAGGATTCGGTTCGGCATTTTTGTGTGTGAATCAGTTAAAATGGTGACGGTTCTAGTAAATGCTTCTAAGGAAACTGCCTAATTTTGGTAAAACTGTTAAAATACACAATGAGAGTTCCCAGAAATGATTAAGAACGTGTAATAAACACCTCAAGTACACGTAAATAGATTCTTAATACATTAACTGTCGAAATCAATCACGGAGGTTTCCCGTGGAAAGCCATGAAATGACGAAAATACAGGTAATATTTACAACTCCGGGTACTTCGGGTGGCGTTTTCACGGGACAGTGCTTCCAATTATTAAGAGTTCATGTTTACAGAGCTCAGAATTGGTGTGTAAAGCCTTGGAATGACGAGAATAGTGTTTATGTTTATAATTAAGGAGGATTGGGTTCGGCGTTTTTGTTTGTGAGTCAGTTAAAATGGTGACGGTTCTAGTAAATACTTCTAAGCAAACTGCCTAATTTTGGTAAAACTGTTAAAATACACAATGAGAGTTCCCAGAAATGATTAAAAACGTGTAATAAACACCTCAAGTACACGTAAATAGATTCTTAATACATTAACTGTCGAATTCAATCACGGAGGTTTCCCGTGGAAAGCCATGAAATGACGAAAATACTGGTAATATTTACAACTCCGGGTACTTCGGGTGGCGTTTTCACGGGACTGTGCTTCCAATTATTAAGAGTTCATGTTTACAGAGCTCAGAATTGGTGTGTAAAGCCTTGGAATGACGAGAATAGTGTTTATGTTTACAATTAAGGAGGATTGGGTTCGGCGTTTTTGTGTGTGAATCAGTTAAAATGGTGACGGTTCTAATAAATACTTCTAAGCAAACTGCCTAATTTTGGTAAAACTGTTAAAATACACAATGAGAGTTCCCAGAAATGATTAAGAACGTGTAATAAACACCTCAAGTACACGTAAATAGATTCTTAATACATTAACTGTCGAATTCAATCACGGAGGTTTCCCGTGGAAAGCCATGAAATGACGAAAATACTGGTAATATTTACAACTCCGGGTACTTCCGGTGGCGTTTTCACGGGACTGTGCTTCCAATTATTAAGAGTTCATGTTTACAGAGCTCAGAATTGGTGTGTAAAGCCTTGGAATGACGAGAATAGTGTTTATGTTTACAATTAAGGAGGATTGGGTTCGGCGTTTTTGTGTGTGAATCAGTTAAAATGGTGACGGTTCTAGTAAATACTTCTAAGCAAACTGCCTAATTTTGGTAAAACTGTTAAAATACACAATGATAGTTCCCAGAAATGATTAAAAACGTGGAAAAAACACTTCAAGTACAAGTAAACAGATTCTTACTACATTTAATGTCATATTCAATCACGGAGGTTTCCAGTGGAAAGCTGTGGAATGACGAAAATACTGGTAATGTTTACACGTCCGGGTACTTCCGGTGGCGTTTTCACGGGACTGTGCTTTCAATTATTAAGAGTTCATGTTTACAGAGCTCAGAATTGGTGTATAAAGCCTTGGAATCACGAGAATAGTGTTTATGTTTACAATTAAGGAGGATTGGGTTCGGCATTTTTGTGTGTCAATCAGTGAAAATGGTGACGGTTCTAGTAAATGCTTCTAAGGAAACTGCCTCATTTTGGTAAAACTGTTAAAATACACAATGAGAGTTCCCAGGAATGATTAAGAACGTGTAATAAACACCTCAAGTACACGTAAATAGATTCTTAATACATTAACTGTCGAATTCAATCACGGAGCTTTCCCGTGGAAAGCCATGAAATGACGAAAATACAGGTAATATTTACAACTCCGGGTACTTCGGGTGGCGTTTTCACGGGACTGTGCTTCCAATTATTAAGAGTTCATGTTTACAGAGCTCAGAATTGGTGTGTAAAGCCTTGGAATCATGAGAATAGTGTTTATGTTTACAATTAAGGAGGATTGGGTTCAGCATTTTTGTGTGTGAATCAGTTAAAATGGTGATGGTTCTAGTAAATGCTCCTAAGGAAACTGCCTAATTTTGGTAAAACTGTTAAAATACACAATGAGAGTTCCCAGAAATGATTAAGAACGTGTAATAAACACCTCAAGTACACGTAAACAGATTCTTACTACATTTAATGTCGTATTCAATCACGAAGGTTTCCAGGGAAAAGCTGTGGAATGACGAAAATACTGGTAATGTTTACAAGTCCGGGTACTTCCGGTGGCGTTTTCACGGGACTGGGCTTTCGATTATTAAGAGTTCATGTTTACAGAGCTCTGAATTGGTGTATAAAGCCTTGGAATCACGAGAATAGTGTTTATGTTTACAATTAAGGAGGATTGGGTTCGGCATTTTTGTGTGTGAATCAGTTAAAATGGTGACGGTTCTAGTAAATGCTTCAAAGGAAACTGCCTAATTTTGGTAAAACTGTTAAAATACACAATGAGAGTTCCCAGGAATGATTAAGAATGTGTAATAAACACCTCAAGTACACGTAAATAGATTCTTAATACATTAACTGTCGAAATCAATCACGGAGGTTTCCCATGGAAAGCCATGAAATGACGATAATACAGGTAATATTTACAACTCTGGGTACTTCGGGTGGCGTTTTCACGGGACTGTGCTTCCAATTATTAAGAGTTCATGTTTACAGAGCTCAGAATTGGTGTGTAAAGCCTTGGAATGACGAGAATAGTGTTTATGTTTACAATTAAGGAGGATTGGGTTCGGCATTTTTGTGTGTGAATCAGTTAAAATGGTGAAGGTTCTAGTAAATACTTGTAAGCAAACTGCCTAATTTTGGTAAAACTGTTAAAATACACAATGATAGTTCCCAGAAATGATTAAAAATGTGGAAAAAACACTTCAAGTACACGTAAACAGATTCTTACTACATTTAATGTCGTATTCAATCACGGAGGTTTCCAGGGGAAAGCTGTGGAATGACGAAAATACTGGTAATGTTTACAAGTCCGGGTACTTCCGGTGGCGTTTTCACGGGACTGTCCTTTCAATTATTAAGAGTTCATGTTTACAGAGCTCAGATTTGGTGTATAAAGCCTTGGAGTCACGAGAATAGTGTTTATGTTTACAATTAAGGAGGATTGGGTTCGGCATTTTTGTGTGTGAATCAGTTAAAATGGTGATGGTTCTAGTAAATGCTTCTAAGGAAACTTCCTAATTTTGGTAAAACTGTTAAAATACACAATGAGAGTTCCCAGAAATGATTAAGAACGTGTAATAAACACCTCAAGTACACGTAAATAGATTCTTAATACATTAACTGTCGAATTCAATCACGGAGGTTTCCCGTGGAAAGCCATGAAATGACGAAAATACTGGTAATATTTACAACTCCGGGTACTTCGGGTGGCGTTTTCACGGGACAGTGCTTCCAATTATTAAGAGTTCATGTTTACAGAGCTCAGAATTGGTGTGTAAAGCCTTGGAATGACGAGAATAGTGTTTATGTTTACAATTAAGGAGGATTGGGTTCGGCGTTTTTGTTTGTGAGTCAGTTAAAATGGTGACGGTTCTAGTAAATACTTCTAAGCAAACTGCCTAATTTTGGTAAAACTGTTAAAATACACAATGAGAGTTCCCAGAAATGATTAAGAACGTGTAATAAACACCTCAAGTACACGTAAACAGATTCTTACTACATTTAATGTCGTATTCAATCACGAAGGTTTCCAGGGAAAAGCTGTGGAATGACGAAAATACTGGTAATGTTTACAAGTCCGGGTACTTCCGGTGGCGTTTTCACGGGACTGTGCTTTCAATTATTAAGAGTTCATGTTTACAGAGCTCAGAATTGGTGTATAAAGCCTTGGAATCACGAGAAGAGTGTTTATGTTTACAATTAAGGAGGATTGGGTTCGGCATTTTTGTGTGTGAATCAGTTAAAATGGTGACGGTTCTAGTAAATGCTTCTAAGGAAACTGCCTAATTTTGGTAAAACTGTTAAAATACACAATGATAGTTCCCAGAAATGTTTAGGAACGTGTAATAAACACCTCAAGTACACGTAAATAGATTCTTACTACATTAACTGTCGAATTCAATCACGGAGGTTTCCCGTGGAAAGCCATGAAATGACGAAAATACAGGTAATATTTACAACTCCGGGTACTTCGGGTGGCGTTTTCACGGGACTGTGCTTCCAATTATTAAGAGTTCATGTTTACAGAGCTCAGAATTGGTGTGTAAAGCCTTGGAATGACGAGAATAGTGTTTATGTTTACAATTAAGGAGGATTGGGTTCGGCATTTTTGTGTGTATAAGTTAAAATGGTGAAGGTTCTAGTAAATACTTGTAAGCAAACTGCCTAATTTTGGTAAAACTGTTAAAATACACAAGGAGAGTTCCCAGAAATGATTAAGAACGTGTAATAAACACCTCAAGTACACGTAAACAGATTCTTACTACATTTAATGTCGTATTCAATCACGACGGTTTCCAGGGAAAAGCTGTGGAATGACGAAAATACTGGTAATGTTTACAAGTCCGGGTACTTCTAGTGGCGTTTTCACGGGACTGTGCTTTCAATTATTAAGAGTTCATGTTTACAGAGCTCAGAATTGGTGTATAAAGCCTTGGAATCACGAGAATAGTGTTTATGTTTACAATTAAGGAGGATTCGGTTCGGCATTTTTGTGTGTGAATCAGTTAAAATGGTGACGGTTCTAGTAAATGCTTCTAAGGAAACTGCCTAATTTTGGTAAAACTGTTAAAATACACAATGAGAGTTCCCAGAAATGATTAAGAACGTGTAATAAACACCTCAAGTACACGTAAATAGATTCTTAATACATTAACTGTCGAAATCAATCACGGAGGTTTCCCGTGGAAAGCCATGAAATGACGAAAATACAGGTAATATTTACAACTCCGGGTACTTCGGGTGGCGTTTTCACGGGACTGTCCTTTCAATTATTAAGAGTTCATGTTTACAGAGCTCAGAATTGGTGTATAAAGCCTTGGAATCACGAGAATAGTGTTTATGTTTACAATTAAGGAGGATTGGGTTCGGCACTTTTGTGTGTGAATCAGTTAAAATGGTGACGGTTCTAGTAAATGCTTCTAAGGAAACTGCCTAATTTTGGTAAAACTGTTAAAATACACAATGAGAGTTCCCAGAAATGATTAAGAACGTGTAATAAACACCTCAAGTACACGTACATAGATTCTTAATACATTAACTGTCGAATTCAATCACGGAGGTTTCCCGTGGAAAACCATGAAATGACGAAAATACTGGTAATATTTACAACTCCGGGTACTTCGGGTGGCGTTTTCACGGGACAGTGCTTCCAATTATTAAGAGTTCATGTTTACAGAGCTCAGAATTGGTGTGTAAAGCCTTGGAATGACGAGAATAGTGTTTATGTTTATAATTAAGGAGGATTGGGTTCGGCGTTTTTGTTTGTGAGTCAGTTAAAATGGTGACGGTTCTAGTAAATACTTCTAAGCAAACTGCCTAATTTTGGTAAAACTGTTAAAATACACAATGAGAGTTCCCAGAAATGATTAAAAACGTGTAATAAACACCTCAAGTACACGTAAATAGATTCTTAATACATTAACTGTCGAATTCAATCACGGAGGTTTCCCGTGGAAAGCCATGAAATGACGAAAATACTGGTAATATTTACAACTCCGGGTACTTCGGGTGGCGTTTTCACGGGACTGTGCTTCCAATTATTAAGAGTTCATGTTTACAGAGCTCAGAATTGGTGTGTAAAGCCTTGGAATGACGAGAATAGTGTTTATGTTTACAATTAAGGAGGATTGGGTTCGGCGTTTTTGTGTGTGAATCAGTTAAAATGGTGACGGTTCTAATAAATACTTCTAAGCAAACTGCCTAATTTTGGTAAAACTGTTAAAATACACAATGAGAGTTCCCAGAAATGATTAAGAACGTGTAATAAACACCTCAAGTACACGTAAATAGATTCTTAATACATTAACTGTCGAATTCAATCACGGAGTTTTCCCGTGGAAAGCCATGAAATGACGAAAATACTGGTAATATTTACAACTCCGGGTACTTCGGGTGTCGTTTTCACGGGACTGTGCTTCCAATTATTAAGAGTTCATGTTTACAGAGCTCAGAATTGGTGTATAAAGCCTTGGAATCACGAGAATAGTGTTTATGTTTACAATTAAGGAGGATTCGGTTCGGCATTTTTGTGTGTGAATCAGTTAAAATGGTGACGGTTCTAGTAAATGCTTCTAAGGAAACTGCCTAATTATGGTAAAACTGTTAAAATACACAATGAGAGTTCCCAGAAATGATTAAGAACGTGTAATAAACACCTCAAGTACACGTAAACAGATTCTTACTACATTTAATGTCGTATTCAATCACGAAGGTTTCCAGGGAAAAGCTGTGGAATGAGGAAAACACTGGTACTGTTTACAAGTCCGGGTACTTCCGCTGGCATTTTCACGGGACTGTGCTTTCAATTATTAAGAGTTCATGTTTACAGAGCTCAGAATTGGTGTATAAAGCCTTGGAATCACGAGAATAGTGTTTATGTTTACAATTAAGGAGGATTCGGTTCGGCATTTTTGTGTGTGAATCAGTTAAAATGGTGACGGTTCTAGTAAATGCTTCTAAGGAAACTGCCTAATTTTGGTAAAACTGTTAAAATACACAATGAGAGTTCCCAGAAATGATTAAGAACGTGTAATAAACACCTCAAGTACACGTAAATAGATTCTTAATACATTAACTGTCGAAATCAATCACGGAGGTTTCCTGTGGAAAGCCATGAAATGACGAAAATACAGGTAATATTTACAACTCCGGGTACTGCCGGTGGCGTTTTCACGGGACTGTGCTTTCAATTATTAAGAGTTCATGTTTCCAGAGCTCAGAATTGCTGTATAAAGCCTTGGAATCACGAGAATAGTGCTTATGTTTACAATTAAGGAGGATTGGGTTCGGCATTTTTGTGTGTCAATCAGTTAAAATGGTGACGGTTCTAGTAAATGCTTCTAAGGAAACTGCCTAATTTTGGTAAAACTGTTAAAATACACAATGAGAGTTCCCAGAAATGATTAAGAACGTGTAATAAACACCTCAAGTACACGTAAATAGATTCTTAATACATTAACTGTCGAATTCAATCACGGAGGTTTCCCCTGGAAAGCCATGAAATGACGAAAATACTGGTAATATTTACAACTCCGGGTACTTCGGGTGGCGTTTTCACGGGACTGTGCTTCCAATTATTAAGAGTTCATGTTTACAGAGCTCAGAATTGGTGTGTAAAGCCTTGGAATGACGAGAATAGTGTTTATGTTTACAATTAAGGAGGATTGGGTTCGGCGTTTTTGTGTGTGAATCAGTTAAAATGGTGACGGTTCTAATAAATACTTGTAAGCAAACTGCCTAATTTTGGTAAAACTGTTAAAATACACAAGGAGAGTTCCCAGAAATGATTAAGAACGTGTAATAAAGACCTCAAGTACACGTAAACAGATTCTTACTACATTTAATGTCGTATTCAATCACGAAGGTTTCCAGGGAAAAGCTGTGGAATGACGAAAATACTGGTAATGTTTACAAGTCCGTGTACTTCGGGTGGCGTTTTCACGGGACTGTGCTTCCAATTATTAAGAGTTCATGTTTACAGAGCTCAGAATTGGTGTGTAAAGCCTCGGAATGATGAGAATAGTGTTTATGTTTACAATTAAGGAGGATTGGGTTCGGCGTTTTTGTGTGTGAATCAGTTAAAATGGTGATGGTTCTAGTAAATGCTTCTAAGGAAACTGCCTAATTTTGGTAAAACTGTTAAAATACACAATGAGAGTTCCCAGAAATGATTAAGAACGTGTAATAAACACCTCAAGTACACGTAAACAGATTCTTACTACATTTAATGTTGTATTCAATCACGAAGGTTTCCAGGGAAAAGCTGTGGAATGACGAAAATACTGGTAATGTTTACAAGTCCGGGTACTTCCGGTGGCGTTTTCACGGGACTGTGCTTTCAATTATTAAGAGTTCATGTTTCCAGAGCTCAGAATTGGTGTCTAAAGCCTTGGAATCACGAGAATAGTGTTTATGTTTACAATTAAGGAGGATTGGGTTCGGCATTTTTGTGTGTCAATCAGTTAAAATGGTGACGGTTCTAGTAAATGCTTCTAAGGAAACTGCCTAATTTTGGTAAAACTGTTAAAATACACAATGAGAGTTCCCAGAAATGATTAAGAACGTGTAATAAACACCTCAAGTACACGTAAATAGATTCTTAATACATTAACTGTCGAATTCAATCACGGAGGTTTCCCCTGGAAAGCCATGAAATGACGAAAATACTGGTAATATTTACAACTCCGGGTACTTCGGGTGGCGTTTTCACGGGACTGTGCTTCCAATTATTAAGAGTTCATGTTTACAGAGCTCAGAATTGGTGTGTAAAGCCTTGGAATGACGAGAATAGTGTTTATGTTTACAATTAAGGAGGATTGGGTTCGGCGTTTTTGTGTGTGAATCAGTTAAAATGGTGACGGTTCTAATAAATACTTGTAAGCAAACTGCCTAATTTTGGTAAAACTGTTAAAATACACAAGGAGAGTTCCCAGAAATGATTAAGAACGTGTAATAAAGACCTCAAGTACACGTAAACAGATTCTTACTACATTTAATGTCGTATTCAATCACGAAGGTTTCCAGGGAAAAGCTGTGGAATGACGAAAATACTGGTAATGTTTACAAGTCCGGGTACTTCCGGTGGCGTTTTCACGGGACTGTGCTTTCAATTATTAAGAGTTCATGTTTACAGAGCTCAGAATTGGTGTATAAAGCCTTGGAATCACGAGAATAGTGTTTATGTTTACAATTAAGGAGGATTCGGTTCGGCATTTTTGTGTGTGAATCAGTTAAAATGGTGACGGTTCTAGTAAATGCTTCTAAGGAAACTGCCTAATTTTGGTAAAACTGTTAAAATACACAATGAGAGTTCCCAGAAATGATTAAGAACGTGTAATAAACATCTCAAGTACACGTAAACAGATTCTTACTACATTTAATGTCGTATTCAATCACGAAGGTTTCCAGGGAAAAGCTGTGGAATGACGAAAATACTGGTAATGTTTACATGTCCGGGTACTTCCGGTGGCGTTTTCACGGGACTGTGCTTTCAATTATTAAGAGTTCATGTTTACAGAGCTCAGAATTGGTGTATAAAGCCTTGGAATCACGAGAATAGTGTTTATGTTTACAATTAAGGAGGATTGGGTTCGTCATTTTTGTGTGTCAATCAGTTAAAATGGTGACGGTTCTAGTAAATGCTTCTAAGGAAACTGCCTAGTTTTGGTAAAACTGTTAAAATACACAATGAGAGTTCCCAGAAATGATTAAGAACGTGTAATAAACACCTCAAGTACACGTAAATAGATTCTTACTACATTAACTGTCGAATTCAATCACGGAGGTTTCCCGTGGAAAGCCATGAAATGACGTAAATACAGGTAATATTTACAACTCAGGGTACTTCGGGTGGCGTTTTCACGGGACTGTGCTTCCAATTATTAAGAGTTCATGTTTACAGAGCTCAGAATTGGTGTATAAAGCCTTGGAATCACGAGAATAGTGTTTATGTTTACAATTAAGGAGGATTGGGTTTGGCATTTTTGTGTGTGAATCAGTTAAAATGGTGATGGTTCTAGTAAATGCTTCTAAGGAAACTGCCTAATTTTGGTAAAACTGTTAAAATACACAATGAGAGTTCCCAGAAATGATTAAGAACGTGTAATAAATACCTCAAGTACACGTAAACAGATTCTTACTACATTTAATGTCGTATTCAATCACGAAGGTTTCCAGGGAAAAGCTGTGGAATGACGAAAATACTGGTAATGTTTACAAGTCCGGGTACTTCCGGTGGCGTTTTCACGGGACTGTGCTTTCAATTATTAAGAGTTCATGTTTACAGAGCTCAGAATTGGTGTATAAAGCCTTGGAATCACGAGAATAGTGTTTATGTTTACAATTAAGGAGGATTGGGTTCGGCATTTTTGTGTGTGAATCAGTGAAAATGGTGACGGTTCTAGTAAATGCTTCTAAGGAAACTGCCTAATTTTGGTAAAACTGTTAAAATACACAATGAGAGTTCCCAGGAATGATTAAGAATGTGTAATAAACACCTCAAGTACACGTAAATAGATTCTTAATACATTAACTGTCGAAATCAATCACGGAGGTTTCCCGTGGAAAGCCATGAAATGACGAAAATACAGGTAATATTTACAACTCCGGGTACTTCGGGTGGCGTTTTCACGGGACTGTGCTTCCAATTATTAAGAGTTCATGTTTACAGAGCTCAGAATTGGTGTGTAAAGCCTTGGAATGACGAGAATAGTGTTTATGTTTACAATTAAGGAGGATTGGGTTCGGCATTTTTGTGTGTGAATCAGTTAAAATGGTGATGGTTCTAGTAAATGCTTCTAAGGAAACTGCCTAATTTTGGTAAAACTGTTAAAATACACAATGAGAGTTCCCAGAAATGATTAAGAACGTGTAATAAACACCTCAAGTACACGTAAATAGATTCTTAATACATTAACTGTCGAATTCAATCACGGAGGTTTCCCGTGGAAAGCCATGAAATGACGAAAATACTGGTAATATTTACAACTCCGGGTACTTCGGGTGGCGTTTTCACGGGACTGTGCTTCCAATTATTAAGAGTTCATGTTTACAGAGCTCAGAATTGGTGTGTAAAGCCTTGGAATGACGAGAATAGTGTTTATTGGTTACAATTAAGGAGGATTGGGTTCGGCGTTTTTGTGTGTGAATCAGTTAAAATGGTGACGGTTCTAATAAATACTTCTAAGCAAACTGCCTAATTTTAGTAAAACTGTTAAAATACACAAGGAGAGTTCCCAGAAATTATTAAGAACGTGTAATAAACACCTCAAGTACACGTAAACAGATTCTTACTACATTTAATGTCGTATTCAATCACGAAGGTTTCCAGGGAAAAGCTGTGGAATGACGAAAATACTGGTAATGTTTACAAGTCCGGGTACTTCCGGTGGCGTTTTCACGGGACTGTGCTTTCAATTATTAAGAGTTCATGTTTACAGAGCTCAGAATTGGTGTATAAAGCCTTGGAATCACGAGAATAGTGTTTATGTTTACAATTAAGGAGGATTGGGTTCGGCATTTTTGTGTGTCAATCAGTTAAAATGGTGACGGTTCTAGTAAATGCTTCTAAGGAAACTGCCTAATTTTGGTAAAACTGTTAAAATACACAATGAGAGTTCCCAGAAATGATTAAGAACGTGTAATAAACACCTCAAGTACACGTAAATAGATTCTTACTACATTAACTGTCGAATTCAATCACGGAGGTTTCCCGTGGAAAGCCATGAAATGACGAAAATACAGGTAATATTTACAACTCAGGGTACTTCGGGTGGCGTTTTCACGGGACTGTGCTTCCAATTATTAAGAGTTCATGTTTACAGAGCTCAGAATTGGTGTATAAAGCCTTGGAATCACGAGAATAGTGTTTATGTTTACAATTAAGGAGGATTGGGTTTGGCATTTTTGTGTGTGAATCAGTTAAAATGGTGATGGTTCTAGTAAATGCTTCTAAGGAAACTGCCTAATTTTGGTAAAACTGTTAAAATACACAATGAGAGTTCCCAGAAATGATTAAGAACGTGTAATAAACACCTCAAGTACACGTAAACAGATTCTTACTACATTTAATGTTGTATTCAATCACGAAGGTTTCCAGGGAAAAGCTGTGGAATGACGAAAATACTGGTAATGTTTACAAGTCCGGGTACTTCCGGTGGCGTTTTCACGGGACTGTGCTTTCAATTATTAAGAGTTCATGTTTCCAGAGCTCAGAATTGCTGTATAAAGCCTTGGAATCACGAGAATAGTGTTTATGTTTACAATTAAGGAGGATTGGGTTCGGCATTTTTGTGTGTCAATCAGTTAAAATGGTGACGGTTCTAGTAAATGCTTCTAAGGAAACTGCCTAATTTTGGTAAAACTGTTAAAATACACAATGAGAGTTCCCAGAAATGATTAAGAACGTGTAATAAACACCTCAAGTACACGTAAATAGATTCTTAATACATTAACTGTCGAATTCAATCACGGAGGTTTCCCCTGGAAAGCCATGAAATGACGAAAATACTGGTAATATTTACAACTCCGGGTACTTCGGGTGGCGTTTTCACGGGACTGTGCTTCCAATTATTAAGAGTTCATGTTTACAGAGCTCAGAATTGGTGTGTAAAGCCTTGGAATGACGAGAATAGTGTTTATGTTTACAATTAAGGAGGATTGGGTTCGGCGTTTTTGTGTGTGAATCAGTTAAAATGGTGACGGTTCTAATAAATACTTGTAAGCAAACTGCCTAATTTTGGTAAAACTGTTAAAATACACAAGGAGAGTTCCCAGAAATGATTAAGAACGTGTAATAAAGACCTCAAGTACACGTAAACAGATTCTTACTACATTTAATGTCGTATTCAATCACGAAGGTTTCCAGGGAAAAGCTGTGGAATGACGAAAATACTGGTAATGTTTACAAGTCCGGGTACTTCCGGTGGCGTTTTCACGGGACTGTGCTTTCAATTATTAAGAGTTCATGTTTACAGAGCTCAGAATTGGTGTATAAAGCCTTGGAATCACGAGAATAGTGTTTATGTTTACAATTAAGGAGGATTCGGTTCGGCATTTTTGTGTGTGAATCAGTTAAAATGGTGACGGTTCTAGTAAATGCTTCTAAGGAAACTGCCTAATTTTGGTAAAACTGTTAAAATACACAATGAGAGTTCCCAGAAATGATTAAGAACGTGTAATAAACATCTCAAGTACACGTAAACAGATTCTTACTACATTTAATGTCGTATTCAATCACGAAGGTTTCCAGGGAAAAGCTGTGGAATGACGAAAATACTGGTAATGTTTACAAGTCCGGGTACTTCCGGTGGCGTTTTCACGGGACTGTGCTTTCAATTATTAAGAGTTCATGTTTACAGAGCTCAGAATTGGTGTATAAAGCCTTGGAATCACGAGAATAGTGTTTATGTTTACAATTAAGGAGGATTGGGTTCGTCATTTTTGTGTGTCAATCAGTTAAAATGGTGACGGTTCTAG
The DNA here is from genome assembly GCF_963259705.1 of Myotis daubentonii. Classification (NCBI taxonomy): domain Eukaryota; kingdom Metazoa; phylum Chordata; class Mammalia; order Chiroptera; family Vespertilionidae; genus Myotis; species Myotis daubentonii. Next base: position 92,283 of record NW_026775488.1, on the reverse strand, counting down.
TAAATGCTTCTAAGGAAACTGCCTAGTTTTGGTAAAACTGTTAAAATACACAATGAGAGTTCCCAGAAATGATTAAGAACGTGTAATAAACACCTCAAGTACACGTAAATAGATTCTTACTACATTAACTGTCGAATTCAATCACGGAGGTTTCCCGTGGAAAGCCATGAAATGACGTAAATACAGGTAATATTTACAACTCAGGGTACTTCGGGTGGCGTTTTCACGGGACTGTGCTTCCAATTATTAAGAGTTCATGTTTACAGAGCTCAGAATTGGTGTATAAAGCCTTGGAATCACGAGAATAGTGTTTATGTTTACAATTAAGGAGGATTGGGTTTGGCATTTTTGTGTGTGAATCAGTTAAAATGGTGATGGTTCTAGTAAATGCTTCTAAGGAAACTGCCTAATTTTGGTAAAACTGTTAAAATACACAATGAGAGTTCCCAGAAATGATTAAGAACGTGTAATAAAGACCTCAAGTACACGTAAACAGATTCTTACTACATTTAATGTCGTATTCAATCACGAAGGTTTCCAGGGAAAAGCTGTGGAATGACGAAAATACTGGTAATGTTTACAAGTCCGGGTACTTCCGGTGGCGTTTTCACGGGACTGTGCTTTCAATTATTAAGAGTTCATGTTTACAGAGCTCAGAATTGGTGTATAAAGCCTTGGAATCACGAGAATAGTGTTTATGTTTACAATTAAGGAGGATTGGGTTCGGCATTTTTGTGTGTGAATCAGTGAAAATGGTGACGGTTCTAGTAAATGCTTCTAAGGAAACTGCCTAATTTTGGTAAAACTGTTAAAATACACAATGAGAGTTCCCAGGAATGATTAAGAATGTGTAATAAACACCTCAAGTACACGTAAATAGATTCTTAATACATTAACTGTCGAAATCAATCACGGAGGTTTCCCGTGGAAAGCCATGAAATGACGAAAATACAGGTAATATTTACAACTCCGGGTACTTCGGGTGGCGTTTTCACGGGACTGTGCTTCCAATTATTAAGAGTTCATGTTTACAGAGCTCAGAATTGGTGTGTAAAGCCTTGGAATGACGAGAATAGTGTTTATGTTTACAATTAAGGAGGATTGGGTTCGGCATTTTTGTGTGTGAATCAGTTAAAATGGTGATGGTTCTAGTAAATGCTTCTAAGGAAACTGCCTAATTTTGGTAAAACTGTTAAAATACACAATGAGAGTTCCCAGAAATGATTAAGAACGTGTAATAAACACCTCAAGTACACGTAAATAGATTCTTAATACATTAACTGTCGAATTCAATCACGGAGGTTTCCCGTGGAAAGCCATGAAATGACGAAAATACTGGTAATATTTACAACTCCGGGTACTTCGGGTGGCGTTTTCACGGGACTGTGCTTCCAATTATTAAGAGTTCATGTTTACAGAGCTCAGAATTGGTGTGTAAAGCCTTGGAATGACGAGAATAGTGTTTATTGGTTACAATTAAGGAGGATTGGGTTCGGCGTTTTTGTGTGTGAATCAGTTAAAATGGTGACGGTTCTAATAAATACTTCTAAGCAAACTGCCTAATTTTAGTAAAACTGTTAAAATACACAAGGAGAGTTCCCAGAAATGATTAAGAACGTGTAATAAACACCTCAAGTACACGTAAACAGATTCTTACTACATTTAATGTCGTATTCAATCACGAAGGTTTCCAGGGAAAAGCTGTGGAATGACGAAAATACTGGTAATGTTTACAAGTCCGGGTACTTCCGGTGGCGTTTTCACGGGACTGTGCTTTCAATTATTAAGAGTTCATGTTTACAGAGCTCAGAATTGGTGTATAAAGCCTTGGAATCACGAGAATAGTGTTTATGTTTACAATTAAGGAGGATTGGGTTCGGCATTTTTGTGTGTCAATCAGTTAAAATGGTGACGGTTCTAGTAAATGCTTCTAAGGAAACTGCCTAATTTTGGTAAAACTGTTAAAATACACAATGAGAGTTCCCAGAAATGATTAAGAACGTGTAATAAACACCTCAAGTACACGTAAATAGATTCTTACTACATTAACTGTCGAATTCAATCACGGAGGTTTCCCGTGGAAAGCCATGAAATGACGAAAATACAGGTAATATTTACAACTCAGGGTACTTCGGGTGGCGTTTTCACGGGACTGTGCTTTCAATTATTAAGAGTTCATGTTTACAGAGCTCAGAATTGGTGTATAAAGCCTTGGAATCACGAGAATAGTGTTTATGTTTACAATTAAGGAGGATTGGGTTTGGCATTTTTGTGTGTGAATCAGTTAAAATGGTGATGGTTCTAGTAAATGCTTCTAAGGAAACTGCCTAATTTTGGTAAAACTGTTAAAATACACAATGAGAGTTCCCAGAAATGATTAAGAACGTGTAATAAAGACCTCAAGTACACGTAAACAGATTCTTACTACATTTAATGTCGTATTCAATCACGAAGGTTTCCAGGGAAAAGCTGTGGAATGACGAAAATACTGGTAATGTTTACAAGTCCGGGTACTTCCGGTGGCGTTTTCACGGGACTGTGCTTTCAATTATTAAGAGTTCATGTTTACAGAGCTCAGAATTGGTGTATAAAGCCTTGGAATCACGAGAATAGTGTTTATGTTTACAATTAAGGAGGATTGGGTTCGGCATTTTTGTGTGTGAATCAGTGAAAATGGTGACGGTTCTAGTAAATGCTTCTAAGGATACTGCCTAATTTTGGTAAAACTGTTAAAATACACAATGAGAGTTCCCAGGAATGATTAAGAATGTGTAATAAACACCTCAAGTACACGTAAATAGATTCTTAATACATTAACTGTCGAAATCAATCACGGAGGTTTCCCGTGGAAAGCCATGAAATGACGATAATACAGGTAATATTTACAACTCCGGGTACTTCGGGTGGCGTTTTCACGGGACTGTGCTTCCAATTATTAAGAGTTCATGTTTACAGAGCTGAGAATTGGTGTGTAAAGCCTTGGAATGACGAGAATAGTGTTTATGTTTACAATTAAGGAGGATTGGGTTCGGCATTTTTGTGTGTGAATCAGTTAAAATGGTGATGGTTCTAGTAAATGCTTCTAAGGAAACTGCCTAATTTTGGTAAAACTGTTAAAATACACAATGAGAGTTCCCAGAAATGATTAAGAACGTGTAATAAACACCTCAAGTACACGTAAATAGATTCTTAATACATTAACTGTCGAATTCAATCACGGAGGTTTCCCGTGGAAAGCCATGAAATGACGAAAATACTGGTAATATTTACAACTCCGGGTACTTCGGGTGGCGTTTTCACGGGACTGTGCTTCCAATTATTAAGAGTTCATGTTTACAGAGCTCAGAATTGGTGTGTAAAGCCTTGGAATGACGAGAATAGTGTTTATTGGTTACAATTAAGGAGGATTGGGTTCGGCGTTTTTGTGTGTGAATCAGTTAAAATGGTGACGGTTCTAATAAATACTTCTAAGCAAACTGCCTAATTTTAGTAAAACTGTTAAAATACACAAGGAGAGTTCCCAGAAATGATTAAGAACGTGTAATAAACACCTCAAGTACACGTAAACAGATTCTTACTACATTTAATGTCGTATTCAATCACGAAGGTTTCCAGGGAAAAGCTGTGGAATGACGAAAATACTGGTAATGTTTACAAGTCCGGGTACTTCCGGTGGCGTTTTCACGGGACTGTGCTTTCAATTATTAAGAGTTCATGTTTACAGAGCTCAGAATTGGTGTATAAAGCCTTGGAATCACGAGAATAGTGTTTATGTTTACAATTAAGGAGGATTGGGTTCGGCATTTTTGTGTGTCAATCAGTTAAAATGGTGACGGTTCTAGTAAATGCTTCTAAGGAAACTGCCTAATTTTGGTAAAACTGTTAAAATACACAATGAGAGTTCCCAGAAATGATTAAGAACGTGTAATAAACACCTCAAGTACACGTAAATAGATTCTTACTACATTAACTGTCGAATTCAATCACGGAGGTTTCCCGTGGAAAGCCATGAAATGACGAAAATACAGGTAATATTTACAACTCAGGGTACTTCGGGTGGCGTTTTCACGGGACTGTGCTTCCAATTATTAAGAGTTCATGTTTACAGAGCTCAGAATTGGTGTATAAAGCCTTGGAATCACGAGAATAGTGTTTATGTTTACAATTAAGGAGGATTGGGTTTGGCATTTTTGTGTGTGAATCAGTTAAAATGGTGATGGTTCTAGTAAATGCTTCTAAGGAAACTGCCTAATTTTGGTAAAACTGTTAAAATACACAATGAGAGTTCCCAGAAATTATTAAGAACGTGTAATAAACACCTCAAGTACACGTAAACAGATTCTTACTACATTTAATGTCGTATTCAATCACGAAGGTTTCCAGGGAAAAGCTGTGGAATGACGAAAATACTGGTAATGTTTACAAGTCCGGGTACTTCCGGTGGCGTTTTCACGGGACTGTGCTTTCAATTATTAAGAGTTCATGTTTACAGAGCTCAGAATTGGTGTATAAAGCCTTGGAATCACGAGAATAGTGTTTATGTTTACAATTAAGGAGGATTGGGTTCGGCATTTTTGTGTGTGAATCAGTTAAAATGGTGACGGTTCTAGTAAATGCTTCTAAGGAAACTGCCTAATTTTGGTAAAACTGTTAAAATACACAATGAGAGTTCCCAGAAATGATTAGGAACGTGTAATAAACACCTCAAGTACACGTAAATAGATTCTTACTACATTAACTGTCGAAATCAATCACGGAGGTTTCCCGTGGAAAGCCATGAAATGACGAAAATACTGGTAATATTTACAACTCCAGGTACTTCGGGTGGCGTTTTCACGGGACAGTGCTTCCAATTATTAAGAGTTCATGTTTACAGAGCTCAGAATTGGTGTGTAAAGCCTTGGAATGACGAGAATAGTGTTTATGTTTATAATTAAGGAGGATTGGGTTCGGCGTTTTTGTTTGTGAGTCAGTTAAAATGGTGACGGTTCTAGTAAATACATCTAAGCAAACTGCCTAATTTTGGTAAAACTGTTAAAATACACAATGAGAGTTCCCAGAAATGATTAAGAACGTGTAATAAACACCTCAAGTACACGTAAACAGATTCTTACTACATTTAACGTCGTATTCAATCACGAAGGTTTCCAGGGAAAAGCTGTGGAATGACGAAAATACTGGTAATGTTTACAAGTCCGGGTACTTCGGGTGGCGTTTTCACGGGACTGTGCTTCCAATTATTAAGAGTTCATGTTTACAGAGCTCAGAATTGGTGTGTAAAGCCTTGGAATGACGAGAATAATGTTTATGTTTACAATTAAGGAGGATTGGGTTCGGCGTTTTTGTGTGTGAATCAGTTAAAATGGTGACGGTTCTAATAAATACTTGTAAGCAAACTGCCTAATTTTGGTAAAACTGTTAAAATACACAAGGAGAGTTCCCAGAAATGATTAAGAACGTGTAATAAAGACCTCAAGTACACGTAAACAGATTCTTACTACATTTAATGTCGTATTCAATCACGAAGGTTTCCAGGGAAAAGCTGTGGAATGACGAAAATACTGGTAATGTTTACAAGTCCGGGTACTTCCGGTGGCGTTTTCACGGGACTGTGCTTTCAATTATTAAGAGTTCATGTTTTTACAGAGCTCAGAATTGGTGAGTAAAGCCTTGGAATCACGAGAATAGTGTTTATGTTTACAATTAAGGAGGATTAGGTTCGGCATTTTTGTGTGTGAATCAGTTAAAATGGTGACGGTTCTAGTAAATGCTTCTAAGGAAACTGCCTAATTTTGGTAAAACTGTTAAAATACACAATGAGAGTTCCCAGGAATGATTAAGAATGTGTAATAAACACCTCAAGTACACGTAAATAGATTCTTAATACATTAACTGTCGAAATCAATCACGGAGGTTTCCCGTGGAAAGCCATGAAATGACGATAATACAGGTAATATTTACAACTCCGGGTACTTCGGGTGGCGTTTTCACGGGACTGTGCTTCCAATTATTAAGAGTTCATGTTTACAGAGCTCAGAATTGGTGTGTAAAGCCTTGGAATGACGAGAATAGTGTTTATGTTTACAATTAAGGAGGATTGGGTTCGGCAATTTTGTGTGTGAATCAGTTAAAATGGTGATGGTTCTAGTAAATGCTTCTAAGGAAACTGCCTAATTTTGGTAAAACTGTTAAAATACACAATGAGAGTTCCCAGAAATGATTAAGAACGTGTAATAAACACCTCAAGTACACGTAAACAGATTCTTACTACATTTAATGTCGTATTCAATCACGAAGGTTTCCAGGGAAAAGCTGTGGAATGACGAAAATACTGGTAATGTTTACAAGTCCGGGTACTTCCGGTGGCGTTTTCACGGGACTGTGCTTTCAATTATTAAGAGTTCATGTTTACAGAGCTCAGAATTGGTGTATAAAGCCTTGGAATCACGAGAATAGTGTTTATGTTTACAATTAAGGAGGATTGGGTTCGGCATTTTTGTGTGTCAATCAGTTAAAATGGTGACGGTTCTAGTAAATGCTTCTAAGGAAACTGCCTAGTTTTGGTAAAACTGTTAAAATACACAATGAGAGTTCCCAGAAATGATTAAGAACGTGTAATAAACACCTCAAGTACACGTAAATAGATTCTTACTACATTAACTGTCGAATTCAATCACGGAGGTTTCCCGTGGAAAGCCATGAAATGACGTAAATACAGGTAATATTTACAACTCAGGGTACTTCGGGTGGCGTTTTCACGGGACTGTGCTTCCAATTATTAAGAGTTCATGTTTACAGAGCTCAGAATTGGTGTATAAAGCCTTGGAATCACGAGAATAGTGTTTATGTTTACAATTAAGGAGGATTGGGTTTGGCATTTTTGTGTGTGAATCAGTTAAAATGGTGATGGTTCTAGTAAATGCTTCTAAGGAAACTGCCTAATTTTGGTAAAACTGTTAAAATACACAATGAGAGTTCCCAGAAATGATTAAGAACGTGTAATAAAGACCTCAAGTACACGTAAACAGATTCTTACTACATTTAATGTCGTATTCAATCACGAAGGTTTCCAGGGAAAAGCTGTGGAATGACGAAAATACTGGTAATGTTTACAAGTCCGGGTACTTCCGGTGGCGTTTTCACGGGACTGTGCTTCCAATTATTAAGAGTTCATGTTTACAGAGCTCAGAATTGGTGTATAAAGCCTTGGAATCACGAGAATAGTGTTTATGTTTACAATTAAGGAGGATTGGGTTTGGCATTTTTGTGTGTGAATCAGTTAAAATGGTGATGGTTCTAGTAAATGCTTCTAAGGAAACTGCCTAATTTTGGTAAAACTGTTAAAATACACAATGAGAGTTCCCAGAAATGATTAAGAACGTGTAATAAAGACCTCAAGTACACGTAAACAGATTCTTACTACATTTAATGTCGTATTCAATCACGAAGGTTTCCAGGGAAAAGCTGTGGAATGACGAAAATACTGGTAATGTTTACAAGTCCGGGTACTTCCGGTGGCGTTTTCACGGGACTGTGCTTTCAATTATTAAGAGTTCATGTTTACAGAGCTCAGAATTGGTGTATAAAGCCTTGGAATCACGAGAATAGTGTTTATGTTTACAATTAAGGAGGATTGGGTTCGGCATTTTTGTGTGTGAATCAGTTAAAATGGTGACGGTTCTAGTAAATGCTTCTAAGGAAACTGCCTAATTTTGGTAAAACTGTTAAAATACACAATGAGAGTTCCCAGAAATGATTAAGAACGTGTAATAAACACCTCAAGTACACGTAAACAGATTCTTACTACATTTAATGTCGTATTCAATCACGAAGGTTTCCAGGGAAAAGCTGTGGAATGACGAAAATACTGGTAATGTTTACAAGTCCGGGTACTTCCGGTGGCGTTTTCACGGGACTGTGCTTTCAATTATTAAGAGTTCATGTTTACAGAGCTCAGAATTGGTGTATAAAGCCTTGGAATCACGAGAATAGTGTTTATGTTTACAATTAAGGAGGATTGGGTTCGGCATTTTTGTGTGTCAATCAGTTAAAATGGTGACGGTTCTAGTAAATGCTTCTAAGGAAACTGCCTAGTTTTGGTAAAACTGTTAAAATACACAATGAGAGTTCCCAGAAATGATTAAGAACGTGTAATAAACACCTCAAGTACACGTAAATAGATTCTTACTACATTAACTGTCGAATTCAATCACGGAGGTTTCCCGTGGAAAGCCATGAAATGACGTAAATACAGGTAATATTTACAACTCAGGGTACTTCGGGTGGCGTTTTCACGGGACTGTGCTTCCAATTATTAAGAGTTCATGTTTACAGAGCTCAGAATTGGTGTATAAAGCCTTGGAATCACGAGAATAGTGTTTATGTTTACAATTAAGGAGGATTGGGTTTGGCATTTTTGTGTGTGAATCAGTTAAAATGGTGATGGTTCTAGTAAATGCTTCTAAGGAAACTGCCTAATTTTGGTAAAACTGTTAAAATACACAATGAGAGTTCCCAGAAATGATTAAGAACGTGTAATAAAGACCTCAAGTACACGTAAACAGATTCTTACTACATTTAATGTCGTATTCAATCACGAAGGTTTCCAGGGAAAAGCTGTGGAATGACGAAAATACTGGTAATGTTTACAAGTCCGGGTACTTCCGGTGGCGTTTTCACGGGACTGTGCTTTCAATTATTAAGAGTTCATGTTTACAGAGCTCAGAATTGGTGTATAAAGCCTTGGAATCACGAGAATAGTGTTTATGTTTACAATTAAGGAGGATTGGGTTCGGCATTTTTGTGTGTGAATCAGTGAAAATGGTGACGGTTCTAGTAAATGCTTCTAAGGAAACTGCCTAATTTTGGTAAAACTGTTAAAATACACAATGAGAGTTCCCAGGAATGATTAAGAATGTGTAATAAACACCTCAAGTACACGTAAATAGATTCTTAATACATTAACTGTCGAAACCAATCACGGAGGTTTCCCGTGGAAAGCCATGAAATGACGAAAATACAGGTAATATTTACAACTCCGGGTACTTCGGGTGGCGTTTTCACGGGACTGTGCTTCCAATTATTAAGAGTTCATGTTTACAGAGCTCAGAATTGGTGTACAAAGCCTTGGAATCACGAGAATAGTGTTTATGTTTACAATTAAGGAGGATTGGGTTCGGCATTTTTGTGTGTCAATCAGTTAAAATGGTGACGGTTCTAGTAAATGCTTCTAAGGAAACTGCCTAATTTTGGTAAAACTGTTAAAATACACAATGAGAGTTCCCAGAAATGATTAAGAACGTGTAATAAACACCTCAAGTACACGTAAATAGATTCTTACTACATTAACTGTCGAATTCAATCACGGAGGTTTCCCGTGGAAAGCCATGAAATGACGAAAATACAGGTAATATTTACAACTCAGGGTACTTCGGGTGGCGTTTTCACGGGACTGTGCTTCCAATTATTAAGAGTTCATGTTTACAGAGCTCAGAATTGGTGTATAAAGCCTTGGAATCACGAGAATAGTGTTTATGTTTACAATTAAGGAGGATTGGGTTTGGCATTTTTGTGTGTGAATCAGTTAAAATGGTGATGGTTCTAGTAAATGCTTCTAAGGAAACTGCCTAATTTTGGTAAAACTGTTAAAATACACAATGAGAGTTCCCAGAAATGATTAAGAACGTGTAATAAACACCTCAAGTACACGTAAACAGATTCTTACTACATTTAATGTCGTATTCAATCACGAAGGTTTCCAGGGAAAAGCTGTGGAATGACGAAAATACTGGTAATGTTTACAAGTCCGGGTACTTCCGGTGGCGTTTTCACGGGACTGTGCTTTCAATTATTAAGAGTTCATGTTTACAGAGCTCAGAATTGGTGTATAAAGCCTTGGAATCACGAGAATAGTGTTTATGTTTACAATTAAGGAGGATTGGGTTCGGCATTTTTGTGTGTGAATCAGTTAAAATGGTGACGGTTCTAGTAAATGCTTCTAAGGAAACTGCCTAATTTTGGTAAAACTGTTAAAATACACAATGAGAGTTCCCAGAAATGATTAGGAACGTGTAATAAACACCTCAAGTACACGTAAATAGATTCTTACTACATTAACTGTCGAAATCAATCACGGAGGTTTCCCGTGGAAAGCCATGAAATGACGAAAATACAGGTAATATTTACAACTCAGGGTACTTCGGGTGGCGTTTTCACGGGACTGTGCTTCCAATTATTAAGAGTTCATGTTTACAGAGCTCAGAATTGGTGTATAAAGCCTTGGAATCACGAGAATAGTGTTTATGTTTACAATTAAGGAGGATTGGGTTTGGCATTTTTGTGTGTGAATCAGTTAAAATGGTGATGGTTCTAGTAAATGCTTCTAAGGAAACTGCCTAATTTTGGTAAAACTGTTAAAATACACAATGAGAGTTCCCAGAAATTATTAAGAACGTGTAATAAACACCTCAAGTACACGTAAACAGATTCTTACTACATTTAATGTCGTATTCAATCACGAAGGTTTCCAGGGAAAAGCTGTGGAATGACGAAAATACTGGTAATGTTTACAAGTCCGGGCACTTCCGGTGGCGTTTTCACGGGACTGTGCTTTCAATTATTAAGAGTTCATGTTTACAGAGCTCAGAATTGGTGTATAAAGCCTTGGAATCACGAGAATAGTGTTTATGTTTACAATTAAGGAGGATTGGGTTCGGCATTTTTGTGTGTGAATCAGTTAAAATGGTGACGGTTCTAGTAAATGCTTCTAAGGAAACTGCCTAATTTTGGTAAAACTGTTAAAATACACAATGAGAGTTCCCAGAAATGATTAGGAACGTGTAATAAACACCTCAAGTACACGTAAATAGATTCTTACTACATTAACTGTCGAAATCAATCACGGAGGTTTCCCGTGGAAAGCCATGAAATGACGAAAATACTGGTAATATTTACAACTCCGGGTACTTCGGGTGGCGTTTTCACGGGACAGTGCTTCCAATTATTAAGAGTTCATGTTTACAGAGCTCAGAATTGGTGTGTAAAGCCTTGGAATGACGAGAATAGTGTTTATGTTTATAATTAAGGAGGATTGGGTTCGGCGTTTTTGTTTGTGAGTCAGTTAAAATGGTGACGGTTCTAGTAAATACATCTAAGCAAACTGCCTAATTTTGGTAAAACTGTTAAAATACACAATGAGAGTTCCCAGAAATGATTAAGAACGTGTAATAAACACCTCAAGTACACGTAAACAGATTCTTACTACATTTAACGTCGTATTCAATCACGAAGGTTTCCAGGGAAAAGCTGTGGAATGACGAAAATACTGGTAATGTTTACAAGTCCGGGTACTTCGGGTGGCGTTTTCACGGGACTGTGCTTCCAATTATTAAGAGTTCATGTTTACAGAGCTCAGAATTGGTGTGTAAAGCCTTGGAATGACGAGAATAATGTTTATGTTTACAATTAAGGAGGATTGGGTTCGGCGTTTTTGTGTGTGAATCAGTTAAAATGGTGACGGTTCTAATAAATACTTGTAAGCAAACTGCCTAATTTTGGTAAAACTGTTAAAATACACAAGGAGAGTTCCCAGAAATGATTAAGAACGTGTAATAAAGACCTCAAGTACACGTAAACAGATTCTTACTACATTTAATGTCGTATTCAATCACGAAGTTTTCCAGGGAAAAGCTGTGGAATGACGAAAATACTGGTAATGTTTACAAGTCCGGGTACTTCCGGTGGCGTTTTCACGGGACTGTGCTTTCAATTATTAAGAGTTCATGTTTACAGAGCTCAGAATTGGTGTGTAAAGCCTTGGAATCACGAGAATAGTGTTTATGTTTAAAATTAAGGAGGATTGGGTTCGGCATTTTTGTGTGTGAATCAGTTAAAATGGTGACGGTTCTAGTAAATGCTTCTAAGGAAACTGCCTAATTTTGGTAAAACTGTTAAAATACACAATGAGAGTTCCCAGGAATGATTAAGAATGTGTAATAAACACCTCAAGTACACGTAAATAGATTCTTAATACATTAACTGTCGAAATCAATCACGGAGGTTTCCCGTGGAAAGCCATGAAATGACGATAATACAGGTAATATTTACAACTCCGGGTACTTCGGGTGGCGTTTTCACGGGACTGTGCTTCCAATTATTAAGAGTTCATGTTTGCAGAGCTCAGAATTGGTGTGTAAAGCCTTGGAATGACGAGAATAGTGTTTATGTTTACAATTAAGGAGGATTGGGTTCGGCAATTTTGTGTGTGAATCAGTTAAAATGGTGATGGTTCTAGTAAATGCTTCTAAGGAAACTGCCTAATTTTGGAAAAACTGTTAAAATACACAATGAGAGTTCCCAGAAATGATTAAGAACGTGTAATAAACACCTCAAGTACACGTAAACAGATTCTTACTACATTTAATATCGTATTCAATCACGAAGGTTTCCAGGGAAAAGCTGTGGAATGACGAAAATACTGGTAATGTTTACAAGTCCGGGTACTTCGGGTGGCGTTTTCACGGGACTGTGCTTTCAATTATTAAGAGTTCATGTTTACAGAGCTCAGAATTGGTGTGTAAAGCCTCGGAATGACGAGAATAGTGTTTATGTTTACAATTAAGGAGGATTGGGTTCGGCGTTTTTGTGTGTGAATCAGTTAAAATGGTGATGGTTCTAGTAAATGCTTCTAAGGAAACTGCCTAATTTTGGTAAAACTGTTAAAATACACAAGGAGAGTTCCCAGAAATGATTAAGAACGTGTAATAAACACCTCAAGTACACGTAAACAGATTCTTACTACATTTAATGTCGTATTCAATCACGAAGGTTTCCAGGGAAAAGCTGTGGAATGACGAAAATACTGGTAATGTTTACAAGTCCGGGTACTTCCGGTGGCGTTTTCACGGGACTGTGCTTTCAATTATTAAGAGTTCATGTTTTTACAGAGCTCAGAATTGGTGAGTAAAGCCTTGGAATCACGAGAATAGTGTTTATGTTTACAATTAAGGAGGATTGGGTTCGGCATTTTTGTGTGTGAATCAGTTAAAATGGTGACGGTTCTAGTAAATGCTTCTAAGGAAACTGCCTAATTTTGGTAAAACTGTTAAAATACACAATGAGAGTTCCCAGGAATGATTAAGAATGTGTAATAAACACCTCAAGTACACGTAAATAGATTCTTAATACATTAACTGTCGAAATCAATCACGGAGGTTTCCCGTGGAAAGCCATGAAATGACGATAATACAGGTAATATTTACAACTCCGGGTACTTCGGGTGGCGTTTTCACGGGACTGTGCTTCCAATTATTAAGAGTTCATGTTTACAGAGCTCAGAATTGGTGTGTAAAGCCTTGGAATGACGAGAATAGTGTTTATGTTTACAATTAAGGAGGATTGGGTTCGGCAATTTTGTGTGTGAATCAGTTAAAATGGTGATGGTTCTAGTAAATGCTTCTAAGGAAACTGCCTAATTTTGGTAAAACTGTTAAAATACACAATGAGAGTTCCCAGAAATGATTAAGAACGTGTAATAAACACCTCAAGTACACGTAAACAGATTCTTACTACATTTAATGTCGTATTCAATCACGAAGGTTTCCAGGGAAAAGCTGTGGAATGACGAAAATACTGGTAATGTTTACAAGTCCGGGTACTTCCGGTGGCGTTTTCACGGGACTGTGCTTTCAATTATTAAGAGTTCATGTTTACAGAGCTCAGAATTGGTGTATAAAGCCTTGGAATCACGAGAATAGTGTTTATGTTTACAATTAAGGAGGATTGGGTTCGGCATTTTTGTGTGTCAATCAGTTAAAATGGTGACGGTTCTAGTAAATGCTTCTAAGGAAACTGCCTAGTTTTGGTAAAACTGTTAAAATACACAATGAGAGTTCCCAGAAATGATTAAGAACGTGTAATAAACACCTCAAGTACACGTAAATAGATTCTTACTACATTAACTGTCGAATTCAATCACGGAGGTTTCCCGTGGAAAGCCATGAAATGACGTAAATACAGGTAATATTTACAACTCAGGGTACTTCGGGTGGCGTTTTCACGGGACTGTGCTTCCAATTATTAAGAGTTCATGTTTACAGAGCTCAGAATTGGTGTATAAAGCCTTGGAATCACGAGAATAGTGTTTATGTTTACAATTAAGGAGGATTGGGTTTGGCATTTTTGTGTGTGAATCAGTTAAAATGGTGATGGTTCTAGTAAATGCTTCTAAGGAAACTGCCTAATTTTGGTAAAACTGTTAAAATACACAATGAGAGTTCCCAGAAATGATTAAGAACGTGTAATAAAGACCTCAAGTACACGTAAACAGATTCTTACTACATTTAATGTCGTATTCAATCACGAAGGTTTCCAGGGAAAAGCTGTGGAATGACGAAAATACTGGTAATGTTTACAAGTCCGGGTACTTCCGGTGGCGTTTTCACGGGACTGTGCTTTCAATTATTAAGAGTTCATGTTTACAGAGCTCAGAATTGGTGTATAAAGTCTTGGAATCACGAGAATAGTGTTTATGTTTACAATTAAGGAGGATTGGGTTCGGCATTTTTGTGTGTGAATCAGTGAAAATGGTGACGGTTCTAGTAAATGCTTCTAAGGAAACTGCCTAATTTTGGTAAAACTGTTAAAATACACAATGAGAGTTCCCAGGAATGATTAAGAATGTGTAATAAACACCTCAAGTACACGTAAATAGATTCTTAATACATTAACTGTCGAAATCAATCACGGAGGTTTCCCGTGGAAAGCCATGAAATGACGATAATACAGGTAATATTTACAACTCCGGGTACTTCGGGTGGCGTTTTCACGGGACTGTGCTTCCAATTATTAAGAGTTCATGTTTACAGAGCTCAGAATTGGTGTACAAAGCCTTGGAATCACGAGAATAGTGTTTATGTTTACAATTAAGGAGGATTGGGTTCGGCATTTTTGTGTGTCAATCAGTTAAAATGGTGACGGTTCTAGTAAATGCTTCTAAGGAAACTGCCTAATTTTGGTAAAACTGTTAAAATACACAATGAGAGTTCCCAGAAATGATTAAGAACGTGTAATAAACACCTCAAGTACACGTAAACAGATTCTTACTACATTTAATGTCGTATTCAATCACGAAGGTTTCCAGGGAAAAGCTGTGGAATGACGAAAATACTGGTAATGTTTACAAGTCCGGGTACTTCCGGTGGCGTTTTCACGGGACTGTGCTTTCAATTATTAAGAGTTCATGTTTACAGAGCTCAGAATTGGTGTATAAAGCCTTGGAATCACGAGAATAGTGTTTATGTTTACAATTAAGGAGGATTGGGTTCGGCATTTTTGTGTGTGAATCAGTTAAAATGGTGACGGTTCTAGTAAATGCTTCTAAGGAAACTGCCTAATTTTGGTAAAACTGTTAAAATACACAATGAGAGTTCCCAGAAATGATTAGGAACGTGTAATAAACACCTCAAGTACACGTAAATAGATTCTTACTACATTAACTGTCGAAATCAATCACGGAGGTTTCCCGTGGAAAGCCATGAAATGACGAAAATACTGGTAATATTTACAACTCCGGGTACTTCGGGTGGCGTTTTCACGGGACAGTGCTTCCAATTATTAAGAGTTCATGTTTACAGAGCTCAGAATTTGTGTGTAAAGCCTTGGAATGACGAGAATAGTGTTTATGTTTATAATTAAGGAGGATTGGGTTCGGCAATTTTGTGTGTGAATCAGTTAAAATGGTGATGGTTCTAGTAAATGCTTCTAAGGAAACTGCCTAATTTTGGTAAAACTGTTAAAATACACAATGAGAGTTCCCAGAAATGATTAAGAACGTGTAATAAACACCTCAAGTACACGTAAACAGATTCTTACTACATTTAATGTCGTATTCAATCACGAAGGTTTCCAGGGAAAAGCTGTGGAATGACGAAAATACTGGTAATGTTTACAAGTCCGGGTACTTCCGGTGGCGTTTTCACGGGACTGTGCTTTCAATTATTAAGAGTTCATGTTTACAGAGCTCAGAATTGGTGTATAAAGCCTTGGAATCACGAGAATAGTGTTTATGTTTACAATTAAGGAGGATTGGGTTCGGCATTTTTGTGTGTCAATCAGTTAAAATGGTGACGGTTCTAGTAAATGCTTCTAAGGAAACTGCCTAGTTTTGGTAAAACTGTTAAAATACACAATGAGAGTTCCCAGAAATGATTAAGAACGTGTAATAAACACCTCAAGTACACGTAAATAGATTCTTACTACATTAACTGTCGAATTCAATCACGGAGGTTTCCCGTGGAAAGCCATGAAATGACGTAAATACAGGTAATATTTACAACTCAGGGTACTTCGGGTGGCGTTTTCACGGGACTGTGCTTCCAATTATTAAGAGTTCATGTTTACAGAGCTCAGAATTGGTGTATAAAGCCTTGGAATCACGAGAATAGTGTTTATGTTTACAATTAAGGAGGATTGGGTTTGGCATTTTTGTGTGTGAATCAGTTAAAATGGTGATGGTTCTAGTAAATGCTTCTAAGGAAACTGCCTAATTTTGGTAAAACTGTTAAAATACACAATGAGAGTTCCCAGAAATGATTAAGAACGTGTAATAAAGACCTCAAGTACACGTAAACAGATTCTTACTACATTTAATGTCGTATTCAATCACGAAGGTTTCCAGGGAAAAGCTGTGGAATGACGAAAATACTGGTAATGTTTACAAGTCCGGGTACTTCCGGTGGCGTTTTCACGGGACTGTGCTTCCAATTATTAAGAGTTCATGTTTACAGAGCTCAGAATTGGTGTATAAAGCCTTGGAATCACGAGAATAGTGTTTATGTTTACAATTAAGGAGGATTGGGTTTGGCATTTTTGTGTGTGAATCAGTTAAAATGGTGATGGTTCTAGTAAATGCTTCTAAGGAAACTGCCTAATTTTGGTAAAACTGTTAAAATACACAATGAGAGTTCCCAGAAATGATTAAGAACGTGTAATAAAGACCTCAAGTACACGTAAACAGATTCTTACTACATTTAATGTCGTATTCAATCACGAAGGTTTCCAGGGAAAAGCTGTGGAATGACGAAAATACTGGTAATGTTTACAAGTCCGGGTACTTCCGGTGGCGTTTTCACGGGACTGTGCTTTCAATTATTAAGAGTTCATGTTTACAGAGCTCAGAATTGGTGTATAAAGCCTTGGAATCACGAGAATAGTGTTTATGTTTACAATTAAGGAGGATTCGGTTCGGCATTTTTGTGTGTGAATCAGTTAAAATGGTGAAGGTTCTAGTAAATGCTTCTAAGGAAACTGCCTAATTTTGGTAAAACTGTTAAAATACACAATGAGAGTTCCCAGAAATGATTAAGAACGTGTAATAAACACCTCAAGTACACATAAACAGATTCTTACTACATTTAATGTCGTATTCAATCACGAAGGTTTCCAGGGAAAAGCTGTGGAATGACGAAAATACTGGTAATGTTTACAAGTCCTGGTACTTCCGGTGGCGTTTTCACGGGACTGTGCTTTCAATTATTAAGAGTTCATGTTTACAGAGCTCAGAATTGGTGTATAAAGCCTTGGAATCACGAGAATAGTGTTTATGTTTACAATTAAGGAGGATTGGGTTCGGCATTTTTGTGTGTCAATCAGTTAAAATGGTGACGGTTCTAGTAAATGCTTCTAAGGAAACTGCCTAGTTTTGGTAAAACTGTTAAAATACACAATGAGAGTTCCCAGAAATGATTAAGAACGTGTAATAAACACCTCAAGTACACGTAAATAGATTCTTACTACATTAACTGTCGAATTCAATCACGGAGGTTTCCCGTGGAAAGCCATGAAATGACGTAAATACAGGTAATATTTACAACTCAGGGTACTTCGGGTGGCGTTTTCACGGGACTGTGCTTCCAATTATTAAGAGTTCATGTTTACAGAGCTCAGAATTGGTGTATAAAGCCTTGGAATCACGAGAATAGTGTTTATGTTTACAATTAAGGAGGATTGGGTTTGGCATTTTTGTGTGTGAATCAGTTAAAATGGTGATGGTTCTAGTAAATGCTTCTAAGGAAACTGCCTAATTTTGGTAAAACTGTTAAAATACACAATGAGAGTTCCCAGAAATGATTAAGAACGTGTAATAAAGACCTCAAGTACACGTAAACAGATTCTTACTACATTTAATGTCGTATTCAATCACGAAGGTTTCCAGGGAAAAGCTGTGGAATGACGAAAATACTGGTAATGTTTACAAGTCCGGGTACTTCCGGTGGCGTTTTCACGGGACTGTGCTTTCAATTATTAAGAGTTCATGTTTACAGAGCTCAGAATTGGTGTATAAAGCCTTGGAATCACGAGAATAGTGTTTATGTTTACAATTAAGGAGGATTGGGTTCGGCATTTTTGTGTGTGAATCAGTGAAAATGGTGACGGTTCTAGTAAATGCTTCTAAGGAAACTGCCTAATTTTGGTAAAACTGTTAAAATACACAATGAGAGTTCCCAGGAATGATTAAGAATGTGTAATAAACACCTCAAGTACACGTAAATAGATTCTTAATACATTAACTGTCGAAATCAATCACGGAGGTTTCCCGTGGAAAGCCATGAAATGACGATAATACAGGTAATATTTACAACTCCGGGTACTTCGGGTGGCGTTTTCACGGGACTGTGCTTCCAATTATTAAGAGTTCATGTTTACAGAGCTCAGAATTGGTGTATAAAGCCTTGGAATCACGAGAATAGTGTTTATGTTTACAATTAAGGAGGATTGGGTTCGGCATTTTTGTGTGTCAATCAGTTAAAATGGTGACGGTTCTAGTAAATGCTTCTAAGGAAACTGCCTAATTTTGGTAAAACTGTTAAAATACACAATGAGAGTTCCCAGAAATGATTAAGAACGTGTAATAAACACCTCAAGTACACGTAAACAGATTCTTACTACATTAACTGTCGAATTCAATCACGGAGGTTTCCCGTGGAAAGCCATGAAATGACGAAAATACAGGTAATATTTACAACTCAGGGTACTTCGGGTGGCGTTTTCACGGGACTGTGCTTCCAATTATTAAGAGTTCATGTTTACAGAGCTCAGAATTGGTGTATAAAGCCTTGGAATCACGAGAATAGTGTTTATGTTTACAATTAAGGAGGATTGGGTTTGGCATTTTTGTGTGTGAATCAGTTAAAATGGTGACGGTTCTAGTAAATGCTTCTAAGGAAACTGCCTAATTTTGGTAAAACTGTTAAAATACACAATGAGAGTTCCCAGAAATGATTAAGAACGTGTAATAAACACCTCAAGTACACGTAAACAGATTCTTACTACATTTAATGTCGTATTCAATCACGAAGGTTTCCAGGGAAAAGCTGTGGAATGACGAAAATACTGGTAATGTTTACAAGTCCTGGTACTTCCGGTGGCGTTTTCACGGGACTGTGCTTTCAATTATTAAGAGTTCATGTTTACAGAGCTCAGAATTGGTGTATAAAGCCTTGGAATCACGAGAATAGTGTTTATGTTTACAATTAAGGAGGATTGGGTTCGGCATTTTTGTGTGTCAATCAGTTAAAATGGTGACGGTTCTAGTAAATGCTTCTAAGGAAACTGCCTAGTTTTGGTAAAACTGTTAAAATACACAATGAGAGTTCCAAGAAATGATTAAGAACGTGTAATAAACACCTCAAGTACACGTAAATAGATTCTTACTACATTAACTGTCGAATTCAATCACGGAGGTTTCCCGTGGAAAGCCATGAAATGACGTAAATACAGGTAATATTTACAACTCAGGGTACTTCGGGTGGCGTTTTCACGGGACTGTGCTTCCAATTATTAAGAGTTCATGTTTACAGAGCTCAGAATTGTTGTATAAAGCCTTGGAATCACGAGAATAGTGTTTATGTTTACAATTAAGGAGGATTGGGTTTGGCATTTTTGTGTGTGAATCAGTTAAAATGGTGATGGTTCTAGTAAATGCTTCTAAGGAAACTGCCTAATTTTGGTAAAACTGTTAAAATACACAATGAGAGTTCCCAGAAATGATTAAGAACGTGTAATAAAGACCTCAAGTACACGTAAACAGATTCTTACTACATTTAATGTCGTATTCAATCACGAAGGTTTCCAGGGAAAAGCTGTGGAATGACGAAAATACTGGTAATGTTTACAAGTCCGGGTACTTCCGGTGGCGTTTTCACGGGACTGTGCTTTCAATTATTAAGAGTTCATGTTTACAGAGCTCAGAATTGGTGTATAAAGCCTTGGAATCACGAGAATAGTGTTTATGTTTACAATTAAGGAGGATTGGGTTCGGCATTTTTGTGTGTGAATCAGTGAAAATGGTGACGGTTCTAGTAAATGCTTCTAAGCAAACTGCCTAATTTTGGTAAAACTGTTAAAATACACAATGAGAGTTCCCAGGAATGATTAAGAATGTGTAATAAACACCTCAAGTACACGTAAATAGATTCTTAATACATTAACTGTCGAAATCAATCACGGAGGTTTCCCGTGGAAAGCCATGAAATGACGATAATACAGGTAATATTTACAACTCCGGGTACTTCGGGTGGCATTTTCACGGGACTGTGCTTCCAATTATTAAGAGTTCATGTTTACAGAGCTCAGAATTGGTGTATAAAGCCTTGGAATCACGAGAATAGTGTTTATGTTTACAATTAAGGAGGATTGGGTTCGGCATTTTTGTGTGTCAATCAGTTAAAATGGTGACGGTTCTAGTAAATGCTTCTAAGGAAACTGCCTAATTTTGGTAAAACTGTTAAAATACACAATGAGAGTTCCCAGAAATGATTAAGAACGTGTAATAAACACCTCAAGTACACGTAAATAGATTCTTACTACATTAACTGTCGAATTCAATCACGGAGGTTTCCCGTGGAAAGCCATGAAATGACGAAAATACAGGTAATATTTACAACTCAGGGTACTTCGGGTGGCGTTTTCACGGGACTGTGCTTCCAATTATTAAGAGTTCATGTTTACAGAGCTCAGAATTGGTGTATAAAGCCTTGGAATCACGAGAATAGTGTTTATGTTTACAATTAAGGAGGATTGGGTTTGGCATTTTTGTGTGTGAATCAGTTAAAATGGTGATGGTTCTAGTAAATGCTTCTAAGGAAACTGCCTAATTTTGGTAAAACTGTTAAAATACACAATGAGAGTTCCCAGAAATGATTAAGAACGTGTAATAAACACCTCAAGTACACGTAAACAGATTCTTACTACATTTAATGTCGTATTCAATCACGAAGGTTTCCAGGGAAAAGCTGTGGAATGACGAAAATACTGGTAATGTTTACAAGTCCGGGTACTTCCGGTGGCGTTTTCACGGGACTGTGCTTTCAATTATTAAGAGTTCATGTTTACAGAGCTCAGAATTGGTGTATAAAGCCTTGGAATCACGAGAATAGTGTTTATGTTTACAATTAAGGAGGATTGGGTTCGGCATTTTTGTGTGTGAATCAGTTAAAATGGTGACGGTTCTAGTAAATGCTTCTAAGGAAACTGCCTAATTTTGGTAAAACTGTTAAAATACACAATGAGAGTTCCCAGAAATGATTAGGAACGTGTAATAAACACCTCAAGTACACGTAAATAGATTCTTACTACATTAACTGTTGAAATCAATCACGGAGGTTTCCCGTGGAAAGCCATGAAATGACGAAAATACTGGTAATATTTACAACTCCGGGTACTTCGGGTGGCGTTTTCACGGGACAGTGCTTCCAATTATTAAGAGTTCATGTTTACAGAGCTCAGAATTGGTGTGTAAAGCCTTGGAATGACGAGAATAGTGTTTATGTTTATAATTAAGGAGGATTGGGTTCGGCGTTTTTGTTTGTGAGTCAGTTAAAATGGTGACGGTTCTAGTAAATACATCTAAGCAAACTGCCTAATTTTGGTAAAACTGTTAAAATACACAATGAGAGTTCCCAGAAATGATTAAGAACGTGTAATAAACACCTCAAGTACACGTAAACAGATTCTTACTACATTTAACGTCGTATTCAATCACGAAGGTTTCCAGGGAAAAGCTGTGGAATGACGAAAATACTGGTAATGTTTACAAGTCCGGGTACTTCGGGTGGCGTTTTCACGGGACTGTGCTTCCAATTATTAAGAGTTCATGTTTACAGAGCTCAGAATTGGTGTGTAAAGCCTTGGAATTACGAGAATAGTGTTTATGTTTACAATTAAGGAGGATTGGGTTCGGCGTTTTTGTGTGTGAATCAGTTAAAATGGTGACGGTTCTAATAAATACTTGTAAGCAAACTGCCTAATTTTGGTAAAACTGTTAAAATACACAAGGAGAGTTCCCAGAAATGATTAAGAACGTGTAATAAAGACCTCAAGTACACGTAAACAGATTCTTACTACATTTAATGTCGTATTCAATCACGAAGGTTTCCAGGGAAAAGCTGTGGAATGACGAAAATACTGGTAATGTTTACAAGTCCGGGTACTTCCGGTGGCGTTTTCACGGGACTGTGCTTTCAATTATTAAGAGTTCATGTTTACAGAGCTCAGAATTGGTGTGTAAAGCCTTGGAATCACGAGAATAGTGTTTATGTTTACAATTAAGGAGGATTGGGTTCGGCATTTTTGTGTGTCAATCAGTTAAAATGGTGACGGTTCTAGTAAATGCTTCTAAGGAAACTGCCTAATTTTGGTAAAACTGTTAAAATACACAATGAGAGTTCCCAGGAATGATTAAGAATGTGTAATAAACACCTCAAGTACACGTAAATAGATTCTTAATACATTAACTGTCGAAATCAATCACGGAGGTTTCCCGTGGAAAGCCATGAAATGACGATAATACAGGTAATATTTACAACTCCGGGTACTTCGGGTGGCGTTTTCACGGGACTGTGCTTCCAATTATTAAGAGTTCATGTTTACAGAGCTCAGAATTGGTGTGTAAAGCCTTGGAATGACGAGAATAGTGTTTATGTTTACAATTAAGGAGGATTGGGTTCGGCAATTTTGTGTGTGAATCAGTTAAAATGGTGATGGTTCTAGTAAATGCTTCTAAGGAAACTGCCTAATTTTGGTAAAACTGTTAAAATACACAATGAGAGTTCCCAGAAATGATTAAGAACGTGTAATAAACACCTCAAGTACACGTAAATAGATTCTTAATACATTAACTGTCGAATTCAATCACGGAGGTTTCCCATGGAAAGCCATGAAATGACGAAAATACTGGTAATATTTACAACTCCGGGTACTTCGGGTGGCGTTTTCACGGGACTGTGCTTCCAATTATTAAGAGTTCATGTTTACAGAACTCAGAATTGGTGTGTAAAGCCTTGGAATGAGGAGAATAGTGTTTATGTTTACAATTAAGGAGGATTGGGTTCGGCGTTTTTGTGTGTGAATCAGTTAAAATGGTGACGGTTCTAATAAATACTTCTAAGCAAACTGCCTAATTTTGGTAAAACTGTTAAAATACACAAGGAGAGTTCCCAGAAATGATTAAGAACGTGTAATAAACCCCTCAAGTACACGTAAACAGATTCTTACTACATTTAATATCGTATTCAATCACGAAGGTTTCCAGGGAAAAGCTGTGGAATGACGAAAATACTGGTAATGTTTACAAGTCCGGGTACTTCGGGTGGCGTTTTCACGGGACTGTGCTTCCAATTATTAAGAGTTCATGTTTACAGAGCTCAGAATTGGTGTGTAAAGCCTCGGAATGACGAGAATAGTGTTTATGTTTACAATTAAGGAGGATTGGGTTCGGCGTTTTTGTGTGTGAATCAGTTAAAATGGTGATGGTTCTAGTAAATGCTTCTAAGGAAACTGCCTAATTTTGGTAAAACTGTTAAAATACACAATGAGAGTTCCCAGAAATGATTAAGAACGTGTAATAAACACCTCAAGTACACGTAAACAGATTCTTACTACATTTAATGTCGTATTCAATCACGAAGGTTTCCAGGGAAAAGCTGTGGAATGACGAAAATACTGGTAATGTTTACAAGTCCGGGTACTTCCGGTGGCGTTTTCACGGGACTGTGCTTTCAATTATTAAGAGTTCATGTTTACAGAGCTCAGAATTGGTGTGTAAAGCCTTGGAATCACGAGAATAGTGTTTATGTTTACAATTAAGGAGGATTGGGTTCGGCATTTTTGTGTGTGAATCAGTTAAAATGGTGACGGTTCTAGTAAATGCTTCTAAGGAAACTGCCTAATTTTGGTAAAACTGTTAAAATACACAATGAGAGTTCCCAGGAATGATTAAGAATGTGTAATAAACACCTCAAGTACACGTAAATAGATTCTTAATACATTAACTGTCGAAATCAATCACGGAGGTTTCCCGTGGAAAGCCATGAAATGACGATAATACAGGTAATATTTACAACTCCGGGTACTTCGGGTGGCGTTTTCACGGGACTGTGCTTCCAATTATTAAGAGTTCATGTTTACAGAGCTCAGAATTGGTGTGTAAAGCCTTGGAATGACGAGAATAGTGTTTATGTTTACAATTAAGGAGGATTGGGTTCGGCATTTTTGTGTGTGAATCAGTTAAAATGGTGATGGTTCTAGTAAATGCTTCTAAGGAAACTGCCTAATTTTGGTAAAACTGTTAAAATACACAATGAGAGTTCCCAGAAATGATTAAGAACGTGTAATAAACACCTCAAGTACACGTAAACAGATTCTTACTACATTTAATGTCGTATTCAATCACGAAGGTTTCCAGGGAAAAGCTGTGGAATGACGAATATACTGGTAATGTTTACAAGTCCGGGTACTTCCGGTGGCGTTTTCACGGGACTGTGCTTTCAATTATTAAGAGTTCATGTTTACAGAGCTCAGAATTGGTGTATAAAGCCTTGGAATCACGAGAATAGTGTTTATGTTTACAATTAAGGAGGATTGGGTTCGGCATTTTTGTGTGTCAATCAGTTAAAATGGTGACGGTTCTAGTAAATGCTTCTAAGGAAACTGCCTAGTTTTGGTAAAACTGTTAAAATACACAATGAGAGTTCCCAGAAATGATTAAGAACGTGTAATAAACACCTCAAGTACACGTAAATAGATTCTTACTACATTAACTGTCGAATTCAATCACGGAGGTTTCCCGTGGAAAGCCATGAAATGACGTAAATATAGGTAATATTTACAACTCAGGGTACCTCGGGTGGCGTTTTCACGGGACTGTGCTTCCAATTATTAAGAGTTCATGTTTACAGAGCTCAGAATTGGTGTATAAAGCCTTGGAATCACGAGAATAGTGTTTATGTTTACAATTAAGGAGGATTGGGTTTGGCATTTTTGTGTGTGAATCAGTTAAAATGGTGATGGTTCTAGTTAATGCTTCTAAGGAAACTGCCTAATTTTGGTAAAACTGTTAAAATACACAATGAGAGTTCCCAGAAATGATTAAGAACGTGTAATCAAGACCTCAAGTACACGTAAACAGATTCTTACTACATTTAATGTCGTATTCAATCACGAAGGTTTCCAGGGAAAAGCTGTGGAAGGACGAAAATACTGGTAATGTTTACAAGTCCGGGTACTTCCGGTGGCGTTTTCACGGGACTGTGCTTTCAATTATTAAGAGTTCATGTTTACAGAGCTCAGAATTGGTGTATAAAGCCTTGGAATCACGAGAATAGTGTTTATGTTTACAATTAAGGAGGATTGGGTTCGGCATTTTTGTGTGTGAATCAGTGAAAATGGTGACGGTTCTAGTAAATGCTTCTAAGGAAACTGCCTAATTTTGGTAAAACTGTTAAAATACACAATGAGAGTTCCCAGGAATGATTAAGAATGTGTAATAAACACCTCAAGTACACGTAAATAGATTCTTAATACATTAACTGTCGAAATCAATCACGGAGGTTTCCCGTGGAAAGCCATGAAATGACGATAATACAGGTAATATTTACAACTCAGGGTACTTCGGGTGGCGTTTTCACGGGACTGTGCTTCCAATTATTAAGAGTTCATGTTTACAGAGATCAGAATTGGTGTGTAAAGCCTTGGAATGACGAGAATAGTGTTTATGTTTACAATTAAGGAGGATTGGGTTCGGCATTTTTGTGTGTGAATCAGTTAAAATGGTGATGGTTCTAGTAAATGCTTCTAAGGAAACTGCCTAATTTTGGTAAAACTGTTAAAATACACAATGAGAGTTCCCAGAAATGATTAAGAACGTGTAATAAACACCTCAAGTACACGTAAATAGATTCTTAATACATTAACTGTCGAATTCAATCACGGAGTTTTCCCGTGGAAAGCCATGAAATGACGAAAATACTGGTAATATTTACAACTCCGGGTACTTCGGGTGGCGTTTTCACGGGACTGTGCTTCCAATTATTAAGAGTTCATGTTTACAGAGCTCAGAATTGGTGTGTAAAGCCTTGGAATGACGAGAATAGTGTTTATTGGTTACAATTAAGGAGGATTGGGTTCGGCGTTTTTGTGTGTGAATCAGTTAAAATGGTGACGGTTCTAATAAATACTTCTAAGCAAACTGCCTAATTTTGGTAAAACTGTTAAAATACACAAGGAGAGTTCCCAGAAATGATTAAGAACGTGTAATAAACACCTCAAGTACACGTAAACAGATTCTTACTACATTTAATGTCGTATTCAATCACGAAGGTTTCCAGGGAAAAGCTGTGGAATGACGAAAATACTGGTAATGTTTACAAGTCCGGGTACTTCCGGTGGCGTTTTCACGGGACTGTGCTTTCAATTATTAAGAGTTCATGTTTACAGAGCTCAGAATTGGTGTATAAAGCCTTGGAATCACGAGAATAGTGTTTATGTTTACAATTAAGGAGGATTGGGTTCGGCATTTTTGTGTGTCAATCAGTTAAAATGGTGACGGTTCTAGTAAATGCTTCTAAGGAAACTGCCTAATTTTGGTAAAACTGTTAAAATACACAATGAGAGTTCCCAGAAATGATTAAGAACGTGTAATAAACACCTCAAGTACACGTAAATAGATTCTTACTACATTAACTGTCGAATTCAATCACGGAGGTTTCCCGTGGAAAGCCATGAAATGACGAAAATACAGGTAATATTTACAACTCAGGGTACTTCGGGTGGCGTTTTCACGGGACTGTGCTTCCAATTATTAAGAGTTCATGTTTACAGAGCTCAGAATTGGTGTATAAAGCCTTGGAATCACGAGAATAGTGTTTATGTTTACAATAAGGAGGATTGGGTTTGGCATTTTTGTGTGTGAATCAGTTAAAATGGTGATGGTTCTAGTAATTGCTTCTAAGGAAACTGCCTAATTTTGGTAAAACTGTTAAAATACACAATGAGAGTTCCCAGAAATGATTAAGAACGTGTAATAAACACCTCAAGTACACGTAAACAGATTCTTACTACATTTAATGTCGTATTCAATCACGAAGGTTTCCAGGGAAAAGCTGTGGAATGACGAAAATACTGGTAATGTTTACAAGTCCGGGTACTTCCGGTGGCGTTTTCACGGGACTGTGCTTTCAATTATTAAGAGTTCATGTTTACAGAGCTCAGAATTGGTGTATAAAGCCTTGGAATCACGAGAATAGTGTTTATGTTTACAATTAAGGAGGATTGGGTTCGGCATTTTTGTGTGTGAATCAGTTAAAATGGTGACGGTTCTAGTAAATGCTTCTAAGGAAACTGCCTAATTTTGGTAAAACTGTTAAAATACACAATGAGAGTTCCCAGAAATGATTAGGAACGTGTAATAAACACCTCAAGTACACGTAAATAGATTCTTACTACATTAACTGTCGAAATCAATCACGGAGGTTTCCCGTGGAAAGCCATGAAATGACGAAAATACTGGTAATATTTACAACTCCGGGTACTTCGGGTGGCGTTTTCACGGGACAGTGCTTCCAATTATTAAGAGTTCATGTTTACAGAGCTCAGAATTGGTGTGTAAAGCCTTGGAATGACGAGAATAGTGTTTATGTTTATAATTAAGGAGGATTGGGTTCGGCGTTTTTGTTTGTGAGTCAGTTAAAATGGTGACGGTTCTAGTAAATACATCTAAGCAAACTGCCTAATTTTGGTAAAACTGTTAAAATACACAATGAGAGTTCCCAGAAATGATTAAGAACGTGTAATAAACACCTCAAGTACACGTAAACAGATTCTTACTACATGTAACGTCGTATTCAATCACGAAGGTTTCCAGGGAAAAGCTGTGGAATGACGAAAATACTGGTAATGTTTACAAGTCCGGGTACTTCGGGTGGCGTTTTCACGGGACTGTGCTTCCAATTATTAAGAGTTCATGTTTACAGAGCTCAGAATTGGTTTGTAAAGCCTTGGAATGACGAGAATAGTGTTTATGTTTACAATTAAGGAGGATTGGGTTCGGCGTTTTTGTGTGTGAATCAGTTAAAATGGTGACGGTTCTAATAAATACTTGTAAGCAAACTGCCTAATTTTGGTAAAACTGTTAAAATACACAAGGAGAGTTCCCAGAAATGATTAAGAACGTGTAATAAAGACCTCAAGTACACGTAAACAGATTCTTACTACATTTAATGTCGTATTCAATCACGAAGGTTTCCAGGGAAAAGCTGTGGAATGACGAAAATACTGGTAATGTTTACAAGTCCGGGTACTTCCGGTGGCGTTTTCACGGGACTGTGCTTTCAATTATTAAGAGTTCATGTTTACAGAGCTCAGAATTGGTGTGTAAAGCCTTGGAATCACGAGAATAGTGTTTATGTTTACAATTAAGGAGGATTGGGTTCGGCATTTTTGTGTGTGAATCAGTTAAAATGGTGACGGTTCTAGTAAATGCTTCTAAGGAAACTGCCTAATTTTGGTAAAACTGTTAAAATACACAATGAGAGTTCCCAGGAATGATTAAGAATGTGTAATAAACACCACAAGTACACGTAAATAGATTCTTAATACATTAACTGTCGAAATCAATCACGGAGGTTTCCCGTGGAAAGCCATGAAATGACGATAATACAGGTAATATTTACAACTCCGGGTACTTCGGGTGGCGTTTTCACGGGACTGTGCTTCCAATTATTAAGAGTTCATGTTTACAGAGCTCAGAATTGGTGTGTAAAGCCTTGGAATGACGAGAATAGTGTTTATGTTTACAATTAAGGAGGATTGGGTTCGGCAATTTTGTGTGTGAATCAGTTAAAATGGTGATGGTTCTAGTAAATGCTTCTAAGGAAACTGCCTAATTTTGGTAAAACTGTTAAAATACACAATGAGAGTTCCCAGAAATGATTAAGAACGTGTAATAAACACCTCAAGTACACGTAAATAGATTCTTAATACATTAACTGTCGAATTCAATCACGGAGGTTTCCCATGGAAAGCCATGAAATGACGAAAATACTGGTAATATTTACAACTCCGGGTACTTCGGGTGGCGTTTTCACGGGACTGTGCGTCCAATTATTAAGAGTTCATGTTTACAGAGCTCAGAATTGGTGTGTAAAGCCTTGGAATGAGGAGAGTAGTGTTTATGTTTACAATTAAGGAGGATTGGGTTCGGCGTTTTTGTGTGTGAATCAGTTAAAATGGTGACGGTTCTAATAAATACTTCTAAGCAAACTGCCTAATTTTGGTAAAACTGTTAAAATACACAAGGAGAGTTCCCAGAAATGATTAAGAACGTGTAATAAACACCTCAAGTACACGTAAACAGATTCTTACTACATTTAATATCGTATTCAATCACGAAGGTTTCCAGGGAAAAGCTGTGGAATGACGAAAATACTGGTAATGTTTACAAGTCCGGGTACTTCGGGTGGCGTTTTCACGGGACTGTGCATCCAATTATTAAGAGTTCATGTTTACAGAGCTCAGAATTGGTGTGTAAAGCCTTGGAATGAGGAGAGTAGTGTTTATGTTTACAATTAAGGAGGATTGGGTTCGGCGTATTTGTGTGTGAATCAGTTAAAATGGTGATGGTTCTAGTAAATGCTTCTAAGGAAACTGCCTAATTTTGGTAAAACTGTTAAAATACACAATGAGAGTTCCCAGAAATGATTAAGAACGTGTAATAAACACCTCAAGTACACGTAAACAGATTCTTACTACATTTATTGTCGTATTCAATCACGAAGGTTTCCAGGGAAAAGCTGTGGAATGACGAAAATACTGGTAATGTTTACAAGTCCGGGTACTTCCGGTGGCGTTTTCACGGGACTGTGCTTTCAATTATTAAGAGTTCATGTTTACAGAGCTCAGAATTGGTGTGTAAAGCCTTGGAATCACGAGAATAGTGTTTATGTTTACAATTAAGGAGGATTGGGTTCGGCATTTTTGTGTGTGAATCAGTTAAAATGGTGACGGTTCTAGTAAATGCTTCTAAGGAAACTGCCTAATTTTGGTAAAACTGTTAAAATACACAATGAGAGTTCCCAGAAATGATTAAGAACGTGTAATCAAGACCTCAAGTACACGTAAACAGATTCTTACTACATTTAATGTCGTATTCAATCACGAAGGTTTCCAGGGAAAAGCTGTGGAATGACGAAAATACTGGTAATGTTTACAAGTCCGGGTACTTCCGGTGGCGTTTTCACGGGACTGTGCTTTCAATTATTAAGAGTTCATGTTTACAGAGCTCAGAATTGGTGTATAAAGCCTTGGAATCACGAGAATAGTGTTTATGTTTACAATTAAGGAGGATTGGGTTCGGCATTTTTGTGTGTGAATCAGTGAAAATGGTGACGGTTCTAGTAAATGCTTCTAAGGAAACTGCCTAATTTTGGTAAAACTGTTAAAATACACAATGAGAGTTCCCAGGAATGATTAAGAATGTGTAATAAACACCTCAAGTACACGTAAATAGATTCTTAATACATTAACTGTCGAAATCAATCACGGAGGTTTCCCGTGGAAAGCCATGAAATGACGATAATACAGGTAATATTTACAACTCAGGGTACTTCGGGTGGCGTTTTCACGGGACTGTGCTTCCAATTATTAAGAGTTCATGTTTACAGAGATCAGAATTGGTGTGTAAAGCCTTGGAATGACGAGAATAGTGTTTATGTTTACAATTAAGGAGGATTGGGTTCGGCATTTTTGTGTGTGAATCAGTTAAAATGGTGATGGTTCTAGTAAATGCTTCTAAGGAAACTGCCTAATTTTGGTAAAACTGTTAAAATACACAATGAGAGTTCCCAGAAATGATTAAGAACGTGTAATAAACACCTCAAGTACACGTAAATAGATTCTTAATACATTAACTGTCGAATTCAATCACGGAGTTTTCCCGTGGAAAGCCATGAAATGACGAAAATACTGGTAATATTTACAACTCCGGGTACTTCGGGTGGCGTTTTCACGGGACTGTGCTTCCAATTATTAAGAGTTCATGTTTACAGAGCTCAGAATTGGTGTGTAAAGCCTTGGAATGACGAGAATAGTGTTTATTGGTTACAATTAAGGAGGATTGGGTTCGGCGTTTTTGTGTGTGAATCAGTTAAAATGGTGACGGTTCTAATAAATACTTCTAAGCAAACTGCCTAATTTTGGTAAAACTGTTAAAATACACAAGGAGAGTTCCCAGAAATGATTAAGAACGTGTAATAAACACCTCAAGTACACGTAAACAGATTCTTACTACATTTAATGTCGTATTCAATCACGAAGGTTTCCAGGGAAAAGCTGTGGAATGACGAAAATACTGGTAATGTTTACAAGTCCGGGTACTTCCGGTGGCGTTTTCACGGGACTGTGCTTTCAATTATTAAGAGTTCATGTTTACAGAGCTCAGAATTGGTGTATAAAGCCTTGGAATCACGAGAATAGTGTTTATGTTTACAATTAAGGAGGATTGGGTTCGGCATTTTTGTGTGTCAATCAGTTAAAATGGTGACGGTTCTAGTAAATGCTTCTAAGGAAACTGCCTAATTTTGGTAAAACTGTTAAAATACACAATGAGAGTTCCCAGAAATGATTAAGAACGTGTAATAAACACCTCAAGTACACGTAAATAGATTCTTACTACATTAACTGTCGAATTCAATCACGGAGGTTTCCCGTGGAAAGCCATGAAATGACGAAAATACAGGTAATATTTACAACTCAGGGTACTTCGGGTGGCGTTTTCACGGGACTGTGCTTCCAATTATTAAGAGTTCATGTTTACAGAGCTCAGAATTGGTGTATAAAGCCTTGGAATCACGAGAATAGTGTTTATGTTTACAATTAAGGAGGATTGGGTTTGGCATTTTTGTGTGTGAATCAGTTAAAATGGTGATGGTTCTAGTAATTGCTTGTAAGGAAACTGCCTAATTTTGGTAAAACTGTTAAAATACACAATGAGAGTTCCCAGAAATGATTAAGAACGTGTAATAAACACCTCAAGTACACGTAAACAGATTCTTACTACATTTAATGTCGTATTCAATCACGAAGGTTTCCAGGGAAAAGCTGTGGAATGACGAAAATACTGGTAATGTTTACAAGTCCGGGTACTTCCGGTGGCGTTTTCACGGGACTGTGCTTTCAATTATTAAGAGTTCATGTTTACAGAGCTCAGAATTGGTGTATAAAGCCTTGGAATCACGAGAATAGTGTTTATGTTTACAATTAAGGAGGATTGGGTTCGGCATTTTTGTGTGTGAATCAGTTAAAATGGTGACGGTTCTAGTAAATGCTTCTAAGGAAACTGCCTAATTTTGGTAAAACTGTTAAAATACACAATGAGAGTTCCCAGAAATGATTAGGAACGTGTAATAAACACCTCAAGTACACGTAAATAGATTCTTACTACATTAACTGTCGAAATCAATCACGGAGGTTTCCCGTGGAAAGCCATGAAATGACGAAAATACTGGTAATATTTACAACTCCGGGTACTTCGGGTGGCGTTTTCACGGGACAGTGCTTCCAATTATTAAGAGTTCATGTTTACAGAGCTCAGAATTGGTGTGTAAAGCCTTGGAATGACGAGAATAGTGTTTATGTTTATAATTAAGGAGGATTGGGTTCGGCGTTTTTGTTTGTGAGTCAGTTAAAATGGTGACGGTTCTAGTAAATACATCTAAGCAAACTGCCTAATTTTGGTAAAACTGTTAAAATACACAATGAGAGTTCCCAGAAATGATTAAGAACGTGTAATAAACACCTCAAGTACACGTAAACAGATTCTTACTACATGTAACGTCGTATTCAATCACGAAGGTTTCCAGGGAAAAGCTGTGGAATGACGAAAATACTGGTAATGTTTACAAGTCCGGGTACTTCGGGTGGCGTTTTCACGGGACTGTGCTTCCAATTATTAAGAGTTCATGTTTACAGAGCTCAGAATTGGTTTGTAAAGCCTTGGAATGACGAGAATAGTGTTTATGTTTACAATTAAGGAGGATTGGGTTCGGCGTTTTTGTGTGTGAATCAGTTAAAATGGTGACGGTTCTAATAAATACTTGTAAGCAAACTGCCTAATTTTGGTAAAACTGTTAAAATACACAAGGAGAGTTCCCAGAAATGATTAAGAACGTGTAATAAAGACCTCAAGTACACGTAAACAGATTCTTACTACATTTAATGTCGTATTCAATCACGAAGGTTTCCAGGGAAAAGCTGTGGAATGACGAAAATACTGGTAATGTTTACAAGTCCGGGTACTTCCGGTGGCGTTTTCACGGGACTGTGCTTTCAATTATTAAGAGTTCATGTTTACAGAGCTCAGAATTGGTGTGTAAAGCCTTGGAATCACGAGAATAGTGTTTATGTTTACAATTAAGGAGGATTGGGTTCGGCATTTTTGTGTGTGAATCAGTTAAAATGGTGACGGTTCTAGTAAATGCTTCTAAGGAAACTGCCTAATTTTGGTAAAACTGTTAAAATACACAATGAGAGTTCCCAGGAATGATTAAGAATGTGTAATAAACACCACAAGTACACGTAAATAGATTCTTAATACATTAACTGTCGAAATCAATCACGGAGGTTTCCCGTGGAAAGCCATGAAATGACGATAATACAGGTAATATTTACAACTCCGGGTACTTCGGGTGGCGTTTTCACGGGACTGTGCTTCCAATTATTAAGAGTTCATGTTTACAGAGCTCAGAATTGGTGTGTAAAGCCTTGGAATGACGAGAATAGTGTTTATGTTTACAATTAAGGAGGATTGGGTTCGGCAATTTTGTGTGTGAATCAGTTAAAATGGTGATGGTTCTAGTAAATGCTTCTAAGGAAACTGCCTAATTTTGGTAAAACTGTTAAAATACACAATGAGAGTTCCCAGAAATGATTAAGAACGTGTAATAAACACCTCAAGTACACGTAAATAGATTCTTAATACATTAACTGTCGAATTCAATCACGGAGGTTTCCCATGGAAAGCCATGAAATGACGAAAATACTGGTAATATTTACAACTCCGGGTACTTCGGGTGGCGTTTTCACGGGACTGTGCGTCCAATTATTAAGAGTTCATGTTTACAGAGCTCAGAATTGGTGTGTAAAGCCTTGGAATGAGGAGAGTAGTGTTTATGTTTACAATTAAGGAGGATTGGGTTCGGCGTTTTTGTGTGTGAATCAGTTAAAATGGTGACGGTTCTAATAAATACTTCTAAGCAAACTGCCTAATTTTGGTAAAACTGTTAAAATACACAAGGAGAGTTCCCAGAAATGATTAAGAACGTGTAATAAACACCTCAAGTACACGTAAACAGATTCTTACTACATTTAATATCGTATTCAATCACGAAGGTTTCCAGGGAAAAGCTGTGGAATGACGAAAATACTGGTAATGTTTACAAGTCCGGGTACTTCGGGTGGCGTTTTCACGGGACTGTGCATCCAATTATTAAGAGTTCATGTTTACAGAGCTCAGAATTGGTGTGTAAAGCCTTGGAATGAGGAGAGTAGTGTTTATGTTTACAATTAAGGAGGATTGGGTTCGGCGTATTTGTGTGTGAATCAGTTAAAATGGTGATGGTTCTAGTAAATGCTTCTAAGGAAACTGCCTAATTTTGGTAAAACTGTTAAAATACACAATGAGAGTTCCCAGAAATGATTAAGAACGTGTAATAAACACCTCAAGTACACGTAAACAGATTCTTACTACATTTATTGTCGTATTCAATCACGAAGGTTTCCAGGGAAAAGCTGTGGAATGACGAAAATACTGGTAATGTTTACAAGTCCGGGTACTTCCGGTGGCGTTTTCACGGGACTGTGCTTTCAATTATTAAGAGTTCATGTTTACAGAGCTCAGAATTGGTGTGTAAAGCCTTGGAATCACGAGAATAGTGTTTATGTTTACAATTAAGGAGGATTGGGTTCGGCATTTTTGTGTGTGAATCAGTTAAAATGGTGACGGTTCTAGTAAATGCTTCTAAGGAAACTGCCTAATTTTGGTAAAACTGTTAAAATACACAATGAGAGTTCCCAGGAATGATTAATAATGTGTAATAAACACCTCAAGTACACGTAAATAGATTCTTAATACATTAACTGTCGAAATCAATCACGGAGGTTTCCCGTGGAAAGCCATGAAATGACGATAATACAGGTAATATTTACAACTCCGGGTACTTCGGGTGGCGTTTTCACGGGACTGTGCTTCCAATTATTAAGAGTTCATGTTTACAGAGCTCAGAATTGGTGTGTAAAGCCTTGGAATGACGAGAATAGTGTTTATGTTTACAATTAAGGAGGATTGGGTTCGGCAATTTTGTGTGTGAATCAGTTAAAATGGTGATGGTTCTAGTAAATGCTTCTAAGGAAACTGCCTAATTTTGGTAAAACTGTTAAAATACACAATGAGAGTTCCCAGAAATGATTAAGAACGTGTAATAAACACCTCAAGTACACGTAAATAGATTCTTAATACATTAACTGTCGAATTCAATCACGGAGGTTTCCCATGGAAAGCCATGAAATGACGAAAATACTGGTAATATTTACAACTCCGGGTACTTCGGGTGGCGTTTTCACGGGACTGTGCGTCCAATTATTAAGAGTTCATGTTTACAGAGCTCAGAATTGGTGTGTAAAGCCTTGGAATGAGGAGAGTAGTGTTTATGTTTACAATTAAGGAGGATTGGGTTCGGCGTTTTTGTGTGTGAATCAGTTAAAATGGTGACGGTTCTAATAAATACTTCTAAGCAAACTGCCTAATTTTGGTAAAACTGTTAAAATACACAAGGAGAGTTCCCAGAAATGATTAAGAACGTGTAATAAACACCTCAAGTACACGTAAACAGATTCTTACTACATTTAATATCGTATTCAATCACGAAGGTTTCCAGGGAAAAGCTGTGGAATGACGAAAATACTGGTAATGTTTACAAGTCCGGGTACTTCGGGTGGCGTTTTCACGGGACTGTGCATCCAATTATTAAGAGTTCATGTTTACAGAGCTCAGAATTGGTGTGTAAAGCCTTGGAATGAGGAGAGTAGTGTTTATGTTTACAATTAAGGAGGATTGGGTTCGGCGTATTTGTGTGTGAATCAGTTAAAATGGTGATGGTTCTAGTAAATGCTTCTAAGGAAACTGCCTAATTTTGGTAAAACTGTTAAAATACACAATGAGAGTTCCCAGAAATGATTAAGAACGTGTAATAAACACCTCAAGTACACGTAAACAGATTCTTACTACATTTATTGTCGTATTCAATCACGAAGGTTTCCAGGGAAAAGCTGTGGAATGACGAAAATACTGGTAATGTTTACAAGTCCGGGTACTTCCGGTGGCGTTTTCACGGGACTGTGCTTTCAATTATTAAGAGTTCATGTTTACAGAGCTCAGAATTGGTGTGTAAAGCCTTGGAATCACGAGAATAGTGTTTATGTTTACAATTAAGGAGGATTGGGTTCGGCATTTTTGTGTGTGAATCAGTTAAAATGGTGACGGTTCTAGTAAATGCTTCTAAGGAAACTGCCTAATTTTGGTAAAACTGTTAAAATACACAATGAGAGTTCCCAGGAATGATTAATAATGTGTAATAAACACCTCAAGTACACGTAAATAGATTCTTAATACATTAACTGTCGAAATCAATCACGGAGGTTTCCCGTGGAAAGCCATGAAATGACGATAATACAGGTAATATTTACAACTCCGGGTACTTCGGGTGGCGTTTTCACGGGACTGTGCTTCCAATTATTAAGAGTTCATGTTTACAGAGCTCAGAATTGGTGTGTAAAGCCTTGGAATGACGAGAATAGTGTTTATGTTTACAATTAAGGAGGATTGGGTTCGGCAATTTTGTGTGTGAATCAGTTAAAATGGTGATGGTTCTAGTAAATGCTTCTAAGGAAACTGCCTAATTTTGGTAAAACTGTTAAAATACACAATGAGAGTTCCCAGAAATGATTAAGAACGTGTAATAAACACCTCAAGTACACGTAAATAGATTCTTAATACATTAACTGTCGAATTCAATCACGGAGGTTTCCCATGGAAAGCCATGAAATGACGAAAATACTGGTAATATTTACAACTCCGGGTACTTCGGGTGGCGTTTTCACGGGACTGTGCTTCCAATTATTAAGAGTTCATGTTTACAGAGCTCAGAATTGGTGTGTAAAGCCTTGGAATGACGAGAATAGTGTTTATGTTTACAATTAAGGAGGATTGGGTTCGGCGTTTTTGTGTGTGAATCAGTTAAAATGGTGACGGTTCTAATAAATACTTCTAAGCAAA
Organism: Myotis daubentonii; assembly: GCF_963259705.1. Lineage (NCBI taxonomy): Eukaryota > Metazoa > Chordata > Mammalia > Chiroptera > Vespertilionidae > Myotis > Myotis daubentonii. The sequence goes on along the minus strand of NW_026775488.1, from coordinate 54,626 downwards.
CTGCCTAATTTTGGTAAAACTGTTAAAATACACAAGGAGAGTTCCCAGAAATGATTAAGAACGTGTAATAAACACCTCAAGTACACGTAAACAGATTCTTACTACATTTAATGTCGTATTCAATCACGAAGGTTTCCAGGGAAAAGCTGTGGAATGACGAAAATACTGGTAATGTTTACAAGTCCGGGTACTTCCGGTGGCGTTTTCACGGGACTGTGCTTTCAATTATTAAGAGTTCATGTTTCCAGAGCTCAGAATTGGTGTATAAAGCCTTGGAATCACGAGAATAGTGTTTATGTTTACAATTAAGGAGGATTGGGTTCGGCATTTTTGTGTGTGAATCAGTTAAAATGGTGACGGTTCTAGTAAATGCTTCTAAGGAAACTGCCTAATTTTGGTAAAACTGTTAAAATACACAATGAGAGTTCCCAGGAATGATTAAGAATGTGTAATAAACACCTCAAGTACACGTAAATAGATTCTTACTACATTAACTGTCGAATTCAATCACGGAATTTTCCCGTGGAAAGCCATGAAATGACGAAAATACAGGTAATATTTACAACTCAGGGTACTTCGGGTGGCATTTTCACGGGACTGTGCTTCCAATTATTAAGAGTTCATGTTTACAGAGCTCAGAATTGGTGTATAAAGCCTTGGAATCACGAGAATATTGTTTATGTTTACAATTAAGGAGGATTGGGTTCGGCATTTTTGTGTGTGAATCAGTTAAAATGGTGATGGTTCTAGTAAATGCTTCTAAGCAAACTGCCTAATTTTGGTAAAACTGTTAAAATACACAATGAGAGTTCCCAGAAATGATTAAGAACGTGTAATAAACACCTCAAGTACACGTAAACAGATTCTTACTACATTTAATGTCGTATTCAATCACGAAGGTTTGCAGGGAAAAGCTGTGGAATGACGAAAATACTGGTAATGTTTACAAGTCCGGGTACTTCCGGTGGCGTTTTCACGGGACTGTCCTTTCAATTATTAAGAGTTCATGTTTACAGACCTCAGAATTGGTGTATAAAGCCTTGGAATCACGAGAATAGTGTTTATGTTTACAATTAAGGAGGATTGGGTTCGGCATTTTTGTGTGTGAATCAGTTAAAATGGTGACGGTTCTAGTAAATGCTTCTAAGGAAACTGCCTAATTTTGGTAAAACTGTTAAAATACACAATGAGAGTTTCCAGGAATGATTAAGAATGTGTAATAAACACCTCAAGTACACGTAAATAGATTCTTAATACATTAACTGTCGAAATCAATCACGGAGGTTTCCCGTGGAAAGCCATGAAATGACGATAATACAGGTAATATTTACAACTCCGGGTATTTCGGGTGGCGTTTTCACGGGACTGTGCTTCCAATTATTAAGAGTTCATGTTTACAGAGCTCAGAATTGGTGTGTAAAGCCTTGGAATCACGAGAATAGTGTTTATGTTTACAATTAAGGAGGATTGGGTTCGGCATTTTTGTGTGTGAATCAGTTAAAATGGTGATGGTTCTAGTAAATGCTTCTAAGGAAACTGCCTAATTTTGGTAAAACTGTTAAAATACACAATGAGAGTTCCCAGAAATGATTAAGAACGTGTAATAAACACCTCAAGTACACGTAAATAGATTCTTAATACATTAACTGTCGAATTCAATCACGGAGGTTTCCCGTGGAAAGCCATGAAATGACGAAAATACTGGTAATATTTACAACTCCGGGTACTTCGGGTGGCGTTTTCACGGGACTGTGCTTCCAATTATTAAGAGTTCATGTTTACAGAGCTCAGAATTGGTGTGTAAAGCCTTGGAATCACGAGAATAGTGTTTATGTTTACAATTAAGGAGGATTGGGTTCGGCATTTTTGTGTGTGAATCAGTTAAAATGGTGACGGTTCTAATAAATACTTCTAAGCAAACTGCCTAATTTTGGTAAAACTGTTAAAATACACAAGGAGAGTTCCCAGAAATGATTAAGAACGTGTAATAAACACCTCAAGTACACGTAAACAGATTCTTACTACATTTAATGTCGTATTCAATCACGAAGGTTTCCAGGGAAAAGCTGTGGAATGACGAAAATACTGGTAATGTTTACAAGTCCGGGTACTTCCGGTGGCGTTTTCACGGGACTGTGCTTTCAATTATTAAGAGTTCATGTTTACAGAGCTCAGAATTGGTGTATAAAGCCTTGGAATCATGAGAATAGTGTTTATGTTTACAATTAAGGAGGATTGGGTTCGGCATTTTTGTGTGTCAATCAGTTAAAATGGTGACGGTTCTAGTAAATGCTTCTAAGGAAACTGCCTAATTTTGGTAAAACTGTTAAAATACACAATGAGAGTTCCCAGAAATGATTAAGAACGTGTAATAAACACCTCAAGTACACGTAAACAGATTCTTACTACATTTAATGTCGTATTCAATCACGAAGGTTTGCAGGGAAAAGCTGTGGAATGACGAAAATACTGGTAATGTTTACAAGTCCGGGTACTTCCGGTGGCGTTTTCACGGGACTGTGCTTTCAATTATTAAGAGTTCATGTTTACAGAGCTCAGAATTGGTGTATAAAGCCTTGGAATCACGAGAATAGTGTTTATGTTTACAATTAAGGAGGATTGGGTTCGGCATTTTTGTGTGTGAATCAGTGAAAATGGTGACGGTTCTAGTAAATGCTTCTAAGGAAACTGCCTAATTTTGGTAAAACTGTTAAAATACACAATGAGAGTTTCCAGGAATGATTAAGAATGTGTAATAAACACCTCAAGTACACGTAAATAGATTCTTAATACATTAACTGTCGAAATCAATCACGGAGGTTTCCCGTGGAAAGCCATGAAATGACGATAATACAGGTAATATTTACAACTCCGGGTACTTCGGGTGGCGTTTTCACGGGACTGTGCTTCCAATTATTAAGAGTTCATGTTTACAGAGCTCAGAATTGGTGTGTAAAGCCTTGGAATCACGAGAATAGTGTTTATGTTTACAATTAAGGAGGATTGGGTTCGGCATTTTTGTGTGTGAATCAGTTAAAATGGTGATGGTTCTAGTAAATGCTTCTAAGGAAACTGCCTAATTTTGGTAAAACTGTTAAAATACACAATGAGAGTTCCCAGAAATGATTAAGAACGTGTAATAAACACCTCAAGTACACGTAAATAGATTCTTAATACATTAACTGTCGAATTCAATCACGGAGGTTTCCCGTGGAAAGCCATGAAATGACGAAAATACTGGTAATATTTACAACTCCGGGTACTTCGGGTGGCGTTTTCACGGGACTGTGCTTCCAATTATTAAGAGTTCATGTTTACAGAGCTCAGAATTGGTGTGTAAAGCCTTGGAATGACGAGAATAGTGTTTATGTTTACAATTAAGGAGGATTGGGTTCGGCATTTTTGTGTGTGAATCAGTTAAAATGGTGACGGTTCTAATAAATACTTCTAAGCAAACTGCCTAATTTTGGTAAAACTGTTAAAATACACAAGGAGAGTTCCCAGAAATGATTAAGAACGTGTAATAAACACCTCAAGTACACGTAAACAGATTCTTACTACATTTAATGTCGTATTCAATCACGAAGGTTTCCAGGGAAAAGCTGTGGAATGACGAAAATACTGGTAATGTTTACAAGTCCGGGTACTTCCGGTGGCGTTTTCACGGGACTGTGCTTTCAATTATTAAGAGTTCATGTTTACAGAGCTCAGAATTGGTGTATAAAGCCTTGGAATCATGAGAATAGTGTTTATGTTTACAATTAAGGAGGATTGGGTTCGGCATTTTTGTGTGTCAATCAGTTAAAATGGTGACGGTTCTTGTAAATGCTTCTAAGGAAACTGCCTAATTTTGGTAAAACTGTTAAAATACACAATGAGAGTTCCCAGAAATGATTAAGAACGTGTAATAAACACCTCAAGTACACGTAAATAGATTCTTACTACATTAACTGTCGAATTCAATCACGGAGGTTTCCCGTGGAAAGCCATGAAATGACGTAAATACAGGTAATATTTACAACTCAGGGTACTTCGGGTGGCGTTTTCACGGGACTGTGCTTCCAATTATTAAGAGTTCATGTTTACAGAGCTCAGAATTGGTGTATAAAGCCTTGGAATCACGAGAATAGTGTTTATGTTTACAATTAAGGAGGATTGGGTTCGGCATTTTTGTGTGTGAATCAGTTAAAATGGTGATGGTTCTAGTAAATGCTTCTAAGGAAACTGCCTAATTTTGGTAAAACTGTTAAAATACACAATGAGAGTTCCCAGAAATGATTAAGAACGTGTAATAAACACCTCAAGTACACGTAAACAGATTCTTACTACATTTAATGTCGTATTCAATCACGGAGGTTTCCAGGCGAAAGCTGTGGAATGACGAAAATACTGGTAATGTTTACAAGTCCGGGTACTTCCGGTGGCGTTTTCACGGGACTGTGCTTTCAATTATTAAGAGTTCATGTTTACAGAGCTCAGAATTGGTCTATAAAGCCTTGGAATCACGAGAATAGTGTTTATGTTTACAATTAAGGAGGATTGGGTTCGGCATTTTTGTGTGTGAATCAGTTAAAATGGTGATGGTTCTAGTAAATGCTTCTAAGGAAACTGCCTAATTTTGGTAAAACTGTTAAAATACACAATGAGAGTTCCCAGAAATGATTAAGAACGTGTAATAAACACCTCAAGTACACGTAAATAGATTCTTAATACATTAACTGTCGAATTCAATCACGGAGGTTTCCCGTGGAAAGCCATGAAATGACGAAAATACTGGTAATATTTAGAACTCCGGGTACTTCGGGTGGCGTTTTCACGGGACTGTGCTTCCAATTATTAAGAGTTCATGTTTACAGAGCTCAGAATTGGTGTGTAAAGCCTTGGAATGACGAGAATAGTGTTTATGTTTACAATTAAGGAGGATTGGGTTCGGCGTTTTTGTGTGTGAATCAGTTAAAATGGTGACGGTTCTAATAAATACTTCTAAGCAAACTGCCTAATTTTGGTAAAACTGTTAAAATACACAAGGAGAGTTCCCAGAAATGATTAAGAACGTGTAATAAACACCTCAAGTACACGTAAACAGATTCTTACTACATTTAATGTCGTATTCAATCACGAAGTTTTCCAGGGAAAAGCTGTGGAATGACGAAAATACTGGTAATGTTTACAAGTCCGGGTACTTCCGGTGGCGTTTTCACGGGACTGTGCTTTCAATTATTAAGAGTTCATGTTTACAGAGCTCAGAATTGGTGTATAAAGCCTTGGAATCACGAGAATAGTGTTTATGTTTACAATTAAGGAGGATTGGGTTCGGCATTTTTGTGTGTGAATCAGTTAAAATGGTGACGGTTCTAGTAAATGCTTCTAAGGAAACTGCCTAATTTTGGTAAAACTGTTAAAATACACAATGAGAGTTCCCAGAAATGATTAAGAACGTGTAATAAACACCTCAAGTACACGTAAACAGATTCTTACTACATTAACTGTCGAATTCAATCACGGAGGTTTCCCGTGGAAAGCCATGAAATGACGATAATACAGGTAATATTTACAACTCAGGGTACTTCGGGTGGCGTTTTCACGGGACTGTGCTTCCAATTATTAAGAGTTCATGTTTACAGAGCTCAGAATTGGTGTATAAAGCCTTGGAATCACGAGAATAGTGTTTATGTTTACAATTAAGGAGGATTGGGTTCGGCATTTTTGTGTGTCAATCAGTTAAAATGGTGACGGTTCTAGTAAATGCTTCTAAGGAAACTGCCTAATTTTGGTAAAACTGTTAAAATACACAATGAGAGTTCCCAGAAATGATTAAGAACGTGTAATAAACACCTCAAGTACACGTAAATAGATTCTTACTACATTAACTGTCGAATTCAATCACGGAGGTTTCCCGTGGAAAGCCATGAAATGACGAAAATACAGGTAATATTTACAACTCAGGGTACTTCGGGTGGCGTTTTCACGGGACTGTGCTTCCAATTATTAAGAGTTCATGTTTACAGAGCTCAGAATTGGTGTATAAAGCCTTGGAATCACGAGAATAGTGTTTATGTTTACAATTAAGGAGGATTGGGTTTGGCATTTTTGTGTGTGAATCAGTTAAAATGGTGATGGTTCTAGTAAATGCTTCTAAGGAAACTGCCTAATTTTGGTAAAACTGTTAAAATACACAATGAGAGTTCCCAGAAATGATTAAGAACGTGTAATAAACACCTCAAGTACACGTAAACAGATTCTTACTACATTTAATGTCGTATTCAATCACGAAGGTTTCCAGGGAAAAGCTGTGGAATGACGAAAATACTGGTAATGTTTACAAGTCCGGGTACTTCCGGTGGCGTTTTCACGGGACTGTGCTTTCAATTATTAAGAGTTCATGTTTACAGAGCTCAGAATTGGTGTATAAAGCCTTGGAATCACGAGAATAGTGTTTATGTTTACAATTAAGGAGGATTGGGTTCGGCATTTTTGTGTGTGAATCAGTTAAAATGGTGACGGTTCTAGTAAATGCTTCTAAGGAAACTGCCTAATTTTGGTAAAACTGTTAAAATACACAATGAGAGTTCCCAGAAATGATTAGGAACGTGTAATAAACACCTCAAGTACACGTAAATAGATTCTTACTACATTAACTGTCGAAATCAATCACGGAGGTTTCCCGTGGAAAGCCATGAAATGACGAAAATACTGGTAATATTTACAACTCCGGGTACTTCGGGTGGCGTTTTCACGGGACAGTGCTTCCAATTATTAAGAGTTCATGTTTACAGAGCTCAGAATTGGTGTGTAAAGCCTTGGAATGACGAGAATAGTGTTTATGTTTATAATTAAGGAGGATTGGGTTCGGCGTTTTTGTTTGTGAGTCAGTTAAAATGGTGACGGTTCTAGTAAATACATCTAAGCAAACTGCCTAATTTTGGTAAAACTGTTAAAATACACAATGAGAGTTCCCAGAAATGATTAAGAACGTGTAATAAACACCTCAAGTACACGTAAACAGATTCTTACTACATGTAACGTCGTATTCAATCACGAAGGTTTCCAGGGAAAAGCTGTGGAATGACGAAAATACTGGTAATGTTTACAAGTCCGGGTACTTCGGGTGGCGTTTTCACGGGACTGTGCTTCCAATTATTAAGAGTTCATGTTTACAGAGCTCAGAATTGGTTTGTAAAGCCTTGGAATGACGAGAATAGTGTTTATGTTTACAATTAAGGAGGATTGGGTTCGGCGTTTTTGTGTGTGAATCAGTTAAAATGGTGACGGTTCTAATAAATACTTGTAAGCAAACTGCCTAATTTTGGTAAAACTGTTAAAATACACAAGGAGAGTTCCCAGAAATGATTAAGAACGTGTAATAAAGACCTCAAGTACACGTAAACAGATTCTTACTACATTTAATGTCGTATTCAATCACGAAGGTTTCCAGGGAAAAGCTGTGGAATGACGAAAATACTGGTAATGTTTACAAGTCCGGGTACTTCCGGTGGCGTTTTCACGGGACTGTGCTTTCAATTATTAAGAGTTCATGTTTACAGAGCTCAGAATTGGTGTGTAAAGCCTTGGAATCACGAGAATAGTGTTTATGTTTACAATTAAGGAGGATTGGGTTCGGCATTTTTGTGTGTGAATCAGTTAAAATGGTGACGGTTCTAGTAAATGCTTCTAAGGAAACTGCCTAATTTTGGTAAAACTGTTAAAATACACAATGAGAGTTCCCAGGAATGATTAAGAATGTGTAATAAACACCACAAGTACACGTAAATAGATTCTTAATACATTAACTGTCGAAATCAATCACGGAGGTTTCCCGTGGAAAGCCATGAAATGACGATAATACAGGTAATATTTACAACTCCGGGTACTTCGGGTGGCGTTTTCACGGGACTGTGCTTCCAATTATTAAGAGTTCATGTTTACAGAGCTCAGAATTGGTGTGTAAAGCCTTGGAATGACGAGAATAGTGTTTATGTTTACAATTAAGGAGGATTGGGTTCGGCAATTTTGTGTGTGAATCAGTTAAAATGGTGATGGTTCTAGTAAATGCTTCTAAGGAAACTGCCTAATTTTGGTAAAACTGTTAAAATACACAATGAGAGTTCCCAGAAATGATTAAGAACGTGTAATAAACACCTCAAGTACACGTAAATAGATTCTTAATACATTAACTGTCGAATTCAATCACGGAGGTTTCCCATGGAAAGCCATGAAATGACGAAAATACTGGTAATATTTACAACTCCGGGTACTTCGGGTGGCGTTTTCACGGGACTGTGCGTCCAATTATTAAGAGTTCATGTTTACAGAGCTCAGAATTGGTGTGTAAAGCCTTGGAATGAGGAGAGTAGTGTTTATGTTTACAATTAAGGAGGATTGGGTTCGGCGTTTTTGTGTGTGAATCAGTTAAAATGGTGACGGTTCTAATAAATACTTCTAAGCAAACTGCCTAATTTTGGTAAAACTGTTAAAATACACAAGGAGAGTTCCCAGAAATGATTAAGAACGTGTAATAAACACCTCAAGTACACGTAAACAGATTCTTACTACATTTAATATCGTATTCAATCACGAAGGTTTCCAGGGAAAAGCTGTGGAATGACGAAAATACTGGTAATGTTTACAAGTCCGGGTACTTCGGGTGGCGTTTTCACGGGACTGTGCATCCAATTATTAAGAGTTCATGTTTACAGAGCTCAGAATTGGTGTGTAAAGCCTTGGAATGAGGAGAGTAGTGTTTATGTTTACAATTAAGGAGGATTGGGTTCGGCATTTTTGTGTGTGAATCAGTTAAAATGGTGACGGTTCTAGTAAATGCTTCTAAGGAAACTGCCTAATTTTGGTAAAACTGTTAAAATACACAATGAGAGTTTCCAGGAATGATTAAGAATGTGTAATAAACACCTCAAGTACACGTAAATAGATTCTTAATACATTAACTGTCGAAATCAATCACGGAGGTTTCCCGTGGAAAGCCATGAAATGACGATAATACAGGTAATATTTACAACTCCGGGTACTTCGGGTGGCGTTTTCACGGGACTGTGCTTCCAATTATTAAGAGTTCATGTTTACAGAGCTCAGAATTGGTGTGTAAAGCCTTGGAATGACGAGAATAGTGTTTATGTTTATAATTAAGGAGGATTGGGTTCGGCGTTTTTGTTTGTGAGTCAGTTAAAATGGTGACGGTTCTAGTAAATACATCTAAGCAAACTGCCTAATTTTGGTAAAACTGTTAAAATACACAATGAGAGTTCCCAGAAATGATTAAGAACGTGTAATAAACACCTCAAGTACACGTAAACAGATTCTTACTACATGTAACGTCGTATTCAATCACGAAGGTTTCCAGGGAAAAGCTGTGGAATGACGAAAATACTGGTAATGTTTACAAGTCCGGGTACTTCGGGTGGCGTTTTCACGGGACTGTGCTTCCAATTATTAAGAGTTCATGTTTACAGAGCTCAGAATTGGTTTGTAAAGCCTTGGAATGACGAGAATAGTGTTTATGTTTACAATTAAGGAGGATTGGGTTCGGCGTTTTTGTGTGTGAATCAGTTAAAATGGTGACGGTTCTAATAAATACTTGTAAGCAAACTGCCTAATTTTGGTAAAACTGTTAAAATACACAAGGAGAGTTCCCAGAAATGATTAAGAACGTGTAATAAAGACCTCAAGTACACGTAAACAGATTCTTACTACATTTAATGTCGTATTCAATCACGAAGGTTTCCAGGGAAAAGCTGTGGAATGACGAAAATACTGGTAATGTTTACAAGTCCGGGTACTTCCGGTGGCGTTTTCACGGGACTGTGCTTTCAATTATTAAGAGTTCATGTTTACAGAGCTCAGAATTGGTGTGTAAAGCCTTGGAATCACGAGAATAGTGTTTATGTTTACAATTAAGGAGGATTGGGTTCGGCATTTTTGTGTGTGAATCAGTTAAAATGGTGACGGTTCTAGTAAATGCTTCTAAGGAAACTGCCTAATTTTGGTAAAACTGTTAAAATACACAATGAGAGTTCCCAGGAATGATTAAGAATGTGTAATAAACACCACAAGTACACGTAAATAGATTCTTAATACATTAACTGTCGAAATCAATCACGGAGGTTTCCCGTGGAAAGCCATGAAATGACGATAATACAGGTAATATTTACAACTCCGGGTACTTCGGGTGGCGTTTTCACGGGACTGTGCTTCCAATTATTAAGAGTTCATGTTTACAGAGCTCAGAATTGGTGTGTAAAGCCTTGGAATGACGAGAATAGTGTTTATGTTTACAATTAAGGAGGATTGGGTTCGGCAATTTTGTGTGTGAATCAGTTAAAATGGTGATGGTTCTAGTAAATGCTTCTAAGGAAACTGCCTAATTTTGGTAAAACTGTTAAAATACACAATGAGAGTTCCCAGAAATGATTAAGAACGTGTAATAAACACCTCAAGTACACGTAAATAGATTCTTAATACATTAACTGTCGAATTCAATCACGGAGGTTTCCCATGGAAAGCCATGAAATGACGAAAATACTGGTAATATTTACAACTCCGGGTACTTCGGGTGGCGTTTTCACGGGACTGTGCGTCCAATTATTAAGAGTTCATGTTTACAGAGCTCAGAATTGGTGTGTAAAGCCTTGGAATGAGGAGAGTAGTGTTTATGTTTACAATTAAGGAGGATTGGGTTCGGCGTTTTTGTGTGTGAATCAGTTAAAATGGTGACGGTTCTAATAAATACTTCTAAGCAAACTGCCTAATTTTGGTAAAACTGTTAAAATACACAAGGAGAGTTCCCAGAAATGATTAAGAACGTGTAATAAACACCTCAAGTACACGTAAACAGATTCTTACTACATTTAATATCGTATTCAATCACGAAGGTTTCCAGGGAAAAGCTGTGGAATGACGAAAATACTGGTAATGTTTACAAGTCCGGGTACTTCGGGTGGCGTTTTCACGGGACTGTGCATCCAATTATTAAGAGTTCATGTTTACAGAGCTCAGAATTGGTGTGTAAAGCCTTGGAATGAGGAGAGTAGTGTTTATGTTTACAATTAAGGAGGATTGGGTTCGGCATTTTTGTGTGTGAATCAGTTAAAATGGTGACGGTTCTAGTAAATGCTTCTAAGGAAACTGCCTAATTTTGGTAAAACTGTTAAAATACACAATGAGAGTTTCCAGGAATGATTAAGAATGTGTAATAAACACCTCAAGTACACGTAAATAGATTCTTAATACATTAACTGTCGAAATCAATCACGGAGGTTTCCCGTGGAAAGCCATGAAATGACGATAATACAGGTAATATTTACAACTCCGGGTACTTCGGGTGGCGTTTTCACGGGACTGTGCTTCCAATTATTAAGAGTTCATGTTTACAGAGCTCAGAATTGGTGTGTAAAGCCTTGGAATCACGAGAATAGTGTTTATGTTTACAATTAAGGAGGATTGGGTTCGGCATTTTTGTGTGTGAATCAGTTAAAATGGTGATGGTTCTAGTAAATGCTTCTAAGGAAACTGCCTAATTTTGGTAAAACTGTTAAAATACACAATGAGAGTTCCCAGAAATGATTAAGAACGTGTAATAAACACCTCAAGTACACGTAAATAGATTCTTAATACATTAACTGTCGAATTCAATCACGGAGGTTTCCCGTGGAAAGCCATGAAATGACGAAAATACTGGTAATATTTACAACTCCGGGTACTTCGGGTGGCGTTTTCACGGGACTGTGCTTCCAATTATTAAGAGTTCATGTTTACAGAGCTCAGAATTGGTGTGTAAAGCCTTGGAATCACGAGAATAGTGTTTATGTTTACAATTAAGGAGGATTGGGTTCGGCATTTTTGTGTGTGAATCAGTTAAAATGGTGACGGTTCTAATAAATACTTCTAAGCAAACTGCCTAATTTTGGTAAAACTGTTAAAATACACAAGGAGAGTTCCCAGAAATGATTAAGAACGTGTAATAAACACCTCAAGTACACGTAAACAGATTCTTACTACATTTAATGTCGTATTCAATCACGAAGGTTTCCAGGGAAAAGCTGTGGAATGACGAAAATACTGGTAATGTTTACAAGTCCGGGTACTTCCGGTGGCGTTTTCACGGGACTGTGCTTTCAATTATTAAGAGTTCATGTTTACAGAGCTCAGAATTGGTGTATAAAGCCTTGGAATCACGAGAATAGTGTTTATGTTTACAATTAAGGAGGATTGGGTTCGGCATTTTTGTGTGTGAATCAGTTAAAATGGTGATGGTTCTAGTAAATGCTTCTAAGGAAACTGCCTAATTTTGGTAAAACTGTTAAAATACACAATGAGAGTTCCCAGAAATGATTAAGAACGTGTAATAAACACCTCAAGTACACGTAAATAGATTCTTAATACATTAACTGTCGAATTCAATCACGGAGGTTTCCCGTGGAAAGCCATGAAATGACGAAAATACTGGTAATATTTAGAACTCCGGGTACTTCGGGTGGCGTTTTCACGGGACTGTGCTTCCAATTATTAAGAGTTCATGTTTACAGAGCTCAGAATTGGTGTGTAAAGCCTTGGAATGACGAGAATAGTGTTTATGTTTACAATTAAGGAGGATTGGGTTCGGCGTTTTTGTGTGTGAATCAGTTAAAATGGTGACGGTTCTAATAAATACTTCTAAGCAAACTGCCTAATTTTGGTAAAACTGTTAAAATACACAAGGAGAGTTCCCAGAAATGATTAAGAACGTGTAATAAACACCTCAAGTACACGTAAACAGATTCTTACTACATTTAATGTCGTATTCAATCACGAAGTTTTCCAGGGAAAAGCTGTGGAATGACGAAAATACTGGTAATGTTTACAAGTCCGGGTACTTCCGGTGGCGTTTTCACGGGACTGTGCTTTCAATTATTAAGAGTTCATGTTTACAGAGCTCAGAATTGGTGTATAAAGCCTTGGAATCACGAGAATAGTGTTTATGTTTACAATTAAGGAGGATTGGGTTCGGCATTTTTGTGTGTGAATCAGTTAAAATGGTGACGGTTCTAGTAAATGCTTCTAAGGAAACTGCCTAATTTTGGTAAAACTGTTAAAATACACAATGAGAGTTCCCAGAAATGATTAAGAACGTGTAATAAACACCTCAAGTACACGTAAACAGATTCTTACTACATTAACTGTCGAATTCAATCACGGAGGTTTCCCGTGGAAAGCCATGAAATGACGATAATACAGGTAATATTTACAACTCAGGGTACTTCGGGTGGCGTTTTCACGGGACTGTGCTTCCAATTATTAAGAGTTCATGTTTACAGAGCTCAGAATTGGTGTATAAAGCCTTGGAATCACGAGAATAGTGTTTATGTTTACAATTAAGGAGGATTGGGTTCGGCATTTTTGTGTGTCAATCAGTTAAAATGGTGACGGTTCTAGTAAATGCTTCTAAGGAAACTGCCTAATTTTGGTAAAACTGTTAAAATACACAATGAGAGTTCCCAGAAATGATTAAGAACGTGTAATAAACACCTCAAGTACACGTAAATAGATTCTTACTACATTAACTGTCGAATTCAATCACGGAGGTTTCCCGTGGAAAGCCATGAAATGACGAAAATACAGGTAATATTTACAACTCAGGGTACTTCGGGTGGCGTTTTCACGGGACTGTGCTTCCAATTATTAAGAGTTCATGTTTACAGAGCTCAGAATTGGTGTATAAAGCCTTGGAATCACGAGAATAGTGTTTATGTTTACAATTAAGGAGGATTGGGTTTGGCATTTTTGTGTGTGAATCAGTTAAAATGGTGATGGTTCTAGTAAATGCTTCTAAGGAAACTGCCTAATTTTGGTAAAACTGTTAAAATACACAATGAGAGTTCCCAGAAATGATTAAGAACGTGTAATAAACACCTCAAGTACACGTAAACAGATTCTTACTACATTTAATGTCGTATTCAATCACGAAGGTTTCCAGGGAAAAGCTGTGGAATGACGAAAATACTGGTAATGTTTACAAGTCCGGGTACTTCCGGTGGCGTTTTCACGGGACTGTGCTTTCAATTATTAAGAGTTCATGTTTACAGAGCTCAGAATTGGTGTATAAAGCCTTGGAATCACGAGAATAGTGTTTATGTTTACAATTAAGGAGGATTGGGTTCGGCATTTTTGTGTGTGAATCAGTTAAAATGGTGACGGTTCTAGTAAATGCTTCTAAGGAAACTGCCTAATTTTGGTAAAACTGTTAAAATACACAATGAGAGTTCCCAGAAATGATTAGGAACGTGTAATAAACACCTCAAGTACACGTAAATAGATTCTTACTACATTAACTGTCGAAATCAATCACGGAGGTTTCCCGTGGAAAGCCATGAAATGACGAAAATACTGGTAATATTTACAACTCCGGGTACTTCGGGTGGCGTTTTCACGGGACAGTGCTTCCAATTATTAAGAGTTCATGTTTACAGAGCTCAGAATTGGTGTGTAAAGCCTTGGAATGACGAGAATAGTGTTTATGTTTATAATTAAGGAGGATTGGGTTCGGCGTTTTTGTTTGTGAGTCAGTTAAAATGGTGACGGTTCTAGTAAATACATCTAAGCAAACTGCCTAATTTTGGTAAAACTGTTAAAATACACAATGAGAGTTCCCAGAAATGATTAAGAACGTGTAATAAACACCTCAAGTACACGTAAACAGATTCTTACTACATGTAACGTCGTATTCAATCACGAAGGTTTCCAGGGAAAAGCTGTGGAATGACGAAAATACTGGTAATGTTTACAAGTCCGGGTACTTCGGGTGGCGTTTTCACGGGACTGTGCTTCCAATTATTAAGAGTTCATGTTTACAGAGCTCAGAATTGGTTTGTAAAGCCTTGGAATGACGAGAATAGTGTTTATGTTTACAATTAAGGAGGATTGGGTTCGGCGTTTTTGTGTGTGAATCAGTTAAAATGGTGACGGTTCTAATAAATACTTGTAAGCAAACTGCCTAATTTTGGTAAAACTGTTAAAATACACAAGGAGAGTTCCCAGAAATGATTAAGAACGTGTAATAAAGACCTCAAGTACACGTAAACAGATTCTTACTACATTTAATGTCGTATTCAATCACGAAGGTTTCCAGGGAAAAGCTGTGGAATGACGAAAATACTGGTAATGTTTACAAGTCCGGGTACTTCCGGTGGCGTTTTCACGGGACTGTGCTTTCAATTATTAAGAGTTCATGTTTACAGAGCTCAGAATTGGTGTGTAAAGCCTTGGAATCACGAGAATAGTGTTTATGTTTACAATTAAGGAGGATTGGGTTCGGCATTTTTGTGTGTGAATCAGTTAAAATGGTGACGGTTCTAGTAAATGCTTCTAAGGAAACTGCCTAATTTTGGTAAAACTGTTAAAATACACAATGAGAGTTCCCAGGAATGATTAAGAATGTGTAATAAACACCACAAGTACACGTAAATAGATTCTTAATACATTAACTGTCGAAATCAATCACGGAGGTTTCCCGTGGAAAGCCATGAAATGACGATAATACAGGTAATATTTACAACTCCGGGTACTTCGGGTGGCGTTTTCACGGGACTGTGCTTCCAATTATTAAGAGTTCATGTTTACAGAGCTCAGAATTGGTGTGTAAAGCCTTGGAATGACGAGAATAGTGTTTATGTTTACAATTAAGGAGGATTGGGTTCGGCAATTTTGTGTGTGAATCAGTTAAAATGGTGATGGTTCTAGTAAATGCTTCTAAGGAAACTGCCTAATTTTGGTAAAACTGTTAAAATACACAATGAGAGTTCCCAGAAATGATTAAGAACGTGTAATAAACACCTCAAGTACACGTAAATAGATTCTTAATACATTAACTGTCGAATTCAATCACGGAGGTTTCCCATGGAAAGCCATGAAATGACGAAAATACTGGTAATATTTACAACTCCGGGTACTTCGGGTGGCGTTTTCACGGGACTGTGCGTCCAATTATTAAGAGTTCATGTTTACAGAGCTCAGAATTGGTGTGTAAAGCCTTGGAATGAGGAGAGTAGTGTTTATGTTTACAATTAAGGAGGATTGGGTTCGGCGTTTTTGTGTGTGAATCAGTTAAAATGGTGACGGTTCTAATAAATACTTCTAAGCAAACTGCCTAATTTTGGTAAAACTGTTAAAATACACAAGGAGAGTTCCCAGAAATGATTAAGAACGTGTAATAAACACCTCAAGTACACGTAAACAGATTCTTACTACATTTAATATCGTATTCAATCACGAAGGTTTCCAGGGAAAAGCTGTGGAATGACGAAAATACTGGTAATGTTTACAAGTCCGGGTACTTCGGGTGGCGTTTTCACGGGACTGTGCATCCAATTATTAAGAGTTCATGTTTACAGAGCTCAGAATTGGTGTGTAAAGCCTTGGAATGAGGAGAGTAGTGTTTATGTTTACAATTAAGGAGGATTGGGTTCGGCATTTTTGTGTGTGAATCAGTTAAAATGGTGACGGTTCTAGTAAATGCTTCTAAGGAAACTGCCTAATTTTGGTAAAACTGTTAAAATACACAATGAGAGTTTCCAGGAATGATTAAGAATGTGTAATAAACACCTCAAGTACACGTAAATAGATTCTTAATACATTAACTGTCGAAATCAATCACGGAGGTTTCCCGTGGAAAGCCATGAAATGACGATAATACAGGTAATATTTACAACTCCGGGTACTTCGGGTGGCGTTTTCACGGGACTGTGCTTCCAATTATTAAGAGTTCATGTTTACAGAGCTCAGAATTGGTGTGTAAAGCCTTGGAATCACGAGAATAGTGTTTATGTTTACAATTAAGGAGGATTGGGTTCGGCATTTTTGTGTGTGAATCAGTTAAAATGGTGATGGTTCTAGTAAATGCTTCTAAGGAAACTGCCTAATTTTGGTAAAACTGTTAAAATACACAATGAGAGTTCCCAGAAATGATTAAGAACGTGTAATAAACACCTCAAGTACACGTAAATAGATTCTTAATACATTAACTGTCGAATTCAATCACGGAGGTTTCCCGTGGAAAGCCATGAAATGACGAAAATACTGGTAATATTTACAACTCCGGGTACTTCGGGTGGCGTTTTCACGGGACTGTGCTTCCAATTATTAAGAGTTCATGTTTACAGAGCTCAGAATTGGTGTGTAAAGCCTTGGAATCACGAGAATAGTGTTTATGTTTACAATTAAGGAGGATTGGGTTCGGCATTTTTGTGTGTGAATCAGTTAAAATGGTGACGGTTCTAATAAATACTTCTAAGCAAACTGCCTAATTTTGGTAAAACTGTTAAAATACACAAGGAGAGTTCCCAGAAATGATTAAGAACGTGTAATAAACACCTCAAGTACACGTAAACAGATTCTTACTACATTTAATGTCGTATTCAATCACGAAGGTTTCCAGGGAAAAGCTGTGGAATGACGAAAATACTGGTAATGTTTACAAGTCCGGGTACTTCCGGTGGCGTTTTCACGGGACTGTGCTTTCAATTATTAAGAGTTCATGTTTACAGAGCTCAGAATTGGTGTATAAAGCCTTGGAATCACGAGAATAGTGTTTATGTTTACAATTAAGGAGGATTGGGTTCGGCATTTTTGTGTGTGAATCAGTTAAAATGGTGATGGTTCTAGTAAATGCTTCTAAGGAAACTGCCTAATTTTGGTAAAACTGTTAAAATACACAATGAGAGTTCCCAGAAATGATTAAGAACGTGTAATAAACACCTCAAGTACACGTAAATAGATTCTTAATACATTAACTGTCGAATTCAATCACGGAGGTTTCCCGTGGAAAGCCATGAAATGACGAAAATACTGGTAATATTTAGAACTCCGGGTACTTCGGGTGGCGTTTTCACGGGACTGTGCTTCCAATTATTAAGAGTTCATGTTTACAGAGCTCAGAATTGGTGTGTAAAGCCTTGGAATGACGAGAATAGTGTTTATGTTTACAATTAAGGAGGATTGGGTTCGGCGTTTTTGTGTGTGAATCAGTTAAAATGGTGACGGTTCTAATAAATACTTCTAAGCAAACTGCCTAATTTTGGTAAAACTGTTAAAATACACAAGGAGAGTTCCCAGAAATGATTAAGAACGTGTAATAAACACCTCAAGTACACGTAAACAGATTCTTACTACATTTAATGTCGTATTCAATCACGAAGTTTTCCAGGGAAAAGCTGTGGAATGACGAAAATACTGGTAATGTTTACAAGTCCGGGTACTTCCGGTGGCGTTTTCACGGGACTGTGCTTTCAATTATTAAGAGTTCATGTTTACAGAGCTCAGAATTGGTGTATAAAGCCTTGGAATCACGAGAATAGTGTTTATGTTTACAATTAAGGAGGATTGGGTTCGGCATTTTTGTGTGTGAATCAGTTAAAATGGTGACGGTTCTAGTAAATGCTTCTAAGGAAACTGCCTAATTTTGGTAAAACTGTTAAAATACACAATGAGAGTTCCCAGAAATGATTAAGAACGTGTAATAAACACCTCAAGTACACGTAAACAGATTCTTACTACATTAACTGTCGAATTCAATCACGGAGGTTTCCCGTGGAAAGCCATGAAATGACGATAATACAGGTAATATTTACAACTCAGGGTACTTCGGGTGGCGTTTTCACGGGACTGTGCTTCCAATTATTAAGAGTTCATGTTTACAGAGCTCAGAATTGGTGTATAAAGCCTTGGAATCACGAGAATAGTGTTTATGTTTACAATTAAGGAGGATTGGGTTCGGCATTTTTGTGTGTCAATCAGTTAAAATGGTGACGGTTCTAGTAAATGCTTCTAAGGAAACTGCCTAATTTTGGTAAAACTGTTAAAATACACAATGAGAGTTCCCAGAAATGATTAAGAACGTGTAATAAACACCTCAAGTACACGTAAATAGATTCTTACTACATTAACTGTCGAATTCAATCACGGAGGTTTCCCGTGGAAAGCCATGAAATGACGAAAATACAGGTAATATTTACAACTCAGGGTACTTCGGGTGGCGTTTTCACGGGACTGTGCTTCCAATTATTAAGAGTTCATGTTTACAGAGCTCAGAATTGGTGTATAAAGCCTTGGAATCACGAGAATAGTGTTTATGTTTACAATTAAGGAGGATTGGGTTTGGCATTTTTGTGTGTGAATCAGTTAAAATGGTGATGGTTCTAGTAAATGCTTCTAAGGAAACTGCCTAATTTTGGTAAAACTGTTAAAATACACAATGAGAGTTCCCAGAAATGATTAAGAACGTGTAATAAACACCTCAAGTACACGTAAACAGATTCTTACTACATTTAATGTCGTATTCAATCACGAAGGTTTCCAGGGAAAAGCTGTGGAATGACGAAAATACTGGTAATGTTTACAAGTCCGGGTACTTCCGGTGGCGTTTTCACGGGACTGTGCTTTCAATTATTAAGAGTTCATGTTTACAGAGCTCAGAATTGGTGTATAAAGCCTTGGAATCACGAGAATAGTGTTTATGTTTACAATTAAGGAGGATTGGGTTCGGCATTTTTGTGTGTGAATCAGTTAAAATGGTGACGGTTCTAGTAAATGCTTCTAAGGAAACTGCCTAATTTTGGTAAAACTGTTAAAATACACAATGAGAGTTCCCAGAAATGATTAGGAACGTGTAATAAACACCTCAAGTACACGTAAATAGATTCTTACTACATTAACTGTCGAAATCAATCACGGAGGTTTCCCGTGGAAAGCCATGAAATGACGAAAATACTGGTAATATTTACAACTCCGGGTACTTCGGGTGGCGTTTTCACGGGACAGTGCTTCCAATTATTAAGAGTTCATGTTTACAGAGCTCAGAATTGGTGTGTAAAGCCTTGGAATGACGAGAATAGTGTTTATGTTTATAATTAAGGAGGATTGGGTTCGGCGTTTTTGTTTGTGAGTCAGTTAAAATGGTGACGGTTCTAGTAAATACATCTAAGCAAACTGCCTAATTTTGGTAAAACTGTTAAAATACACAATGAGAGTTCCCAGAAATGATTAAGAACGTGTAATAAACACCTCAAGTACACGTAAACAGATTCTTACTACATGTAACGTCGTATTCAATCACGAAGGTTTCCAGGGAAAAGCTGTGGAATGACGAAAATACTGGTAATGTTTACAAGTCCGGGTACTTCGGGTGGCGTTTTCACGGGACTGTGCTTCCAATTATTAAGAGTTCATGTTTACAGAGCTCAGAATTGGTTTGTAAAGCCTTGGAATGACGAGAATAGTGTTTATGTTTACAATTAAGGAGGATTGGGTTCGGCGTTTTTGTGTGTGAATCAGTTAAAATGGTGACGGTTCTAATAAATACTTGTAAGCAAACTGCCTAATTTTGGTAAAACTGTTAAAATACACAAGGAGAGTTCCCAGAAATGATTAAGAACGTGTAATAAAGACCTCAAGTACACGTAAACAGATTCTTACTACATTTAATGTCGTATTCAATCACGAAGGTTTCCAGGGAAAAGCTGTGGAATGACGAAAATACTGGTAATGTTTACAAGTCCGGGTACTTCCGGTGGCGTTTTCACGGGACTGTGCTTTCAATTATTAAGAGTTCATGTTTACAGAGCTCAGAATTGGTGTGTAAAGCCTTGGAATCACGAGAATAGTGTTTATGTTTACAATTAAGGAGGATTGGGTTCGGCATTTTTGTGTGTGAATCAGTTAAAATGGTGACGGTTCTAGTAAATGCTTCTAAGGAAACTGCCTAATTTTGGTAAAACTGTTAAAATACACAATGAGAGTTCCCAGGAATGATTAAGAATGTGTAATAAACACCACAAGTACACGTAAATAGATTCTTAATACATTAACTGTCGAAATCAATCACGGAGGTTTCCCGTGGAAAGCCATGAAATGACGATAATACAGGTAATATTTACAACTCCGGGTACTTCGGGTGGCGTTTTCACGGGACTGTGCTTCCAATTATTAAGAGTTCATGTTTACAGAGCTCAGAATTGGTGTGTAAAGCCTTGGAATGACGAGAATAGTGTTTATGTTTACAATTAAGGAGGATTGGGTTCGGCAATTTTGTGTGTGAATCAGTTAAAATGGTGATGGTTCTAGTAAATGCTTCTAAGGAAACTGCCTAATTTTGGTAAAACTGTTAAAATACACAATGAGAGTTCCCAGAAATGATTAAGAACGTGTAATAAACACCTCAAGTACACGTAAATAGATTCTTAATACATTAACTGTCGAATTCAATCACGGAGGTTTCCCATGGAAAGCCATGAAATGACGAAAATACTGGTAATATTTACAACTCCGGGTACTTCGGGTGGCGTTTTCACGGGACTGTGCGTCCAATTATTAAGAGTTCATGTTTACAGAGCTCAGAATTGGTGTGTAAAGCCTTGGAATGAGGAGAGTAGTGTTTATGTTTACAATTAAGGAGGATTGGGTTCGGCGTTTTTGTGTGTGAATCAGTTAAAATGGTGACGGTTCTAATAAATACTTCTAAGCAAACTGCCTAATTTTGGTAAAACTGTTAAAATACACAAGGAGAGTTCCCAGAAATGATTAAGAACGTGTAATAAACACCTCAAGTACACGTAAACAGATTCTTACTACATTTAATATCGTATTCAATCACGAAGGTTTCCAGGGAAAAGCTGTGGAATGACGAAAATACTGGTAATGTTTACAAGTCCGGGTACTTCGGGTGGCGTTTTCACGGGACTGTGCATCCAATTATTAAGAGTTCATGTTTACAGAGCTCAGAATTGGTGTGTAAAGCCTTGGAATGAGGAGAGTAGTGTTTATGTTTACAATTAAGGAGGATTGGGTTCGGCATTTTTGTGTGTGAATCAGTTAAAATGGTGACGGTTCTAGTAAATGCTTCTAAGGAAACTGCCTAATTTTGGTAAAACTGTTAAAATACACAATGAGAGTTTCCAGGAATGATTAAGAATGTGTAATAAACACCTCAAGTACACGTAAATAGATTCTTAATACATTAACTGTCGAAATCAATCACGGAGGTTTCCCGTGGAAAGCCATGAAATGACGATAATACAGGTAATATTTACAACTCCGGGTACTTCGGGTGGCGTTTTCACGGGACTGTGCTTCCAATTATTAAGAGTTCATGTTTACAGAGCTCAGAATTGGTGTGTAAAGCCTTGGAATGACGAGAATAGTGTTTATGTTTATAATTAAGGAGGATTGGGTTCGGCGTTTTTGTTTGTGAGTCAGTTAAAATGGTGACGGTTCTAGTAAATACATCTAAGCAAACTGCCTAATTTTGGTAAAACTGTTAAAATACACAATGAGAGTTCCCAGAAATGATTAAGAACGTGTAATAAACACCTCAAGTACACGTAAACAGATTCTTACTACATGTAACGTCGTATTCAATCACGAAGGTTTCCAGGGAAAAGCTGTGGAATGACGAAAATACTGGTAATGTTTACAAGTCCGGGTACTTCGGGTGGCGTTTTCACGGGACTGTGCTTCCAATTATTAAGAGTTCATGTTTACAGAGCTCAGAATTGGTTTGTAAAGCCTTGGAATGACGAGAATAGTGTTTATGTTTACAATTAAGGAGGATTGGGTTCGGCGTTTTTGTGTGTGAATCAGTTAAAATGGTGACGGTTCTAATAAATACTTGTAAGCAAACTGCCTAATTTTGGTAAAACTGTTAAAATACACAAGGAGAGTTCCCAGAAATGATTAAGAACGTGTAATAAAGACCTCAAGTACACGTAAACAGATTCTTACTACATTTAATGTCGTATTCAATCACGAAGGTTTCCAGGGAAAAGCTGTGGAATGACGAAAATACTGGTAATGTTTACAAGTCCGGGTACTTCCGGTGGCGTTTTCACGGGACTGTGCTTTCAATTATTAAGAGTTCATGTTTACAGAGCTCAGAATTGGTGTGTAAAGCCTTGGAATCACGAGAATAGTGTTTATGTTTACAATTAAGGAGGATTGGGTTCGGCATTTTTGTGTGTGAATCAGTTAAAATGGTGACGGTTCTAGTAAATGCTTCTAAGGAAACTGCCTAATTTTGGTAAAACTGTTAAAATACACAATGAGAGTTCCCAGGAATGATTAAGAATGTGTAATAAACACCACAAGTACACGTAAATAGATTCTTAATACATTAACTGTCGAAATCAATCACGGAGGTTTCCCGTGGAAAGCCATGAAATGACGATAATACAGGTAATATTTACAACTCCGGGTACTTCGGGTGGCGTTTTCACGGGACTGTGCTTCCAATTATTAAGAGTTCATGTTTACAGAGCTCAGAATTGGTGTGTAAAGCCTTGGAATGACGAGAATAGTGTTTATGTTTACAATTAAGGAGGATTGGGTTCGGCAATTTTGTGTGTGAATCAGTTAAAATGGTGATGGTTCTAGTAAATGCTTCTAAGGAAACTGCCTAATTTTGGTAAAA
The DNA here is from genome assembly GCF_963259705.1 of Myotis daubentonii. Classification (NCBI taxonomy): domain Eukaryota; kingdom Metazoa; phylum Chordata; class Mammalia; order Chiroptera; family Vespertilionidae; genus Myotis; species Myotis daubentonii. The sequence goes on along the minus strand of NW_026775488.1, from coordinate 31,183 downwards.
CTGTTAAAATACACAATGAGAGTTCCCAGAAATGATTAAGAACGTGTAATAAACACCTCAAGTACACGTAAATAGATTCTTAATACATTAACTGTCGAATTCAATCACGGAGGTTTCCCATGGAAAGCCATGAAATGACGAAAATACTGGTAATATTTACAACTCCGGGTACTTCGGGTGGCGTTTTCACGGGACTGTGCGTCCAATTATTAAGAGTTCATGTTTACAGAGCTCAGAATTGGTGTGTAAAGCCTTGGAATGAGGAGAGTAGTGTTTATGTTTACAATTAAGGAGGATTGGGTTCGGCGTTTTTGTGTGTGAATCAGTTAAAATGGTGACGGTTCTAATAAATACTTCTAAGCAAACTGCCTAATTTTGGTAAAACTGTTAAAATACACAAGGAGAGTTCCCAGAAATGATTAAGAACGTGTAATAAACACCTCAAGTACACGTAAACAGATTCTTACTACATTTAATATCGTATTCAATCACGAAGGTTTCCAGGGAAAAGCTGTGGAATGACGAAAATACTGGTAATGTTTACAAGTCCGGGTACTTCGGGTGGCGTTTTCACGGGACTGTGCATCCAATTATTAAGAGTTCATGTTTACAGAGCTCAGAATTGGTGTGTAAAGCCTTGGAATGAGGAGAGTAGTGTTTATGTTTACAATTAAGGAGGATTGGGTTCGGCATTTTTGTGTGTGAATCAGTTAAAATGGTGACGGTTCTAGTAAATGCTTCTAAGGAAACTGCCTAATTTTGGTAAAACTGTTAAAATACACAATGAGAGTTTCCAGGAATGATTAAGAATGTGTAATAAACACCTCAAGTACACGTAAATAGATTCTTAATACATTAACTGTCGAAATCAATCACGGAGGTTTCCCGTGGAAAGCCATGAAATGACGATAATACAGGTAATATTTACAACTCCGGGTACTTCGGGTGGCGTTTTCACGGGACTGTGCTTCCAATTATTAAGAGTTCATGTTTACAGAGCTCAGAATTGGTGTGTAAAGCCTTGGAATCACGAGAATAGTGTTTATGTTTACAATTAAGGAGGATTGGGTTCGGCATTTTTGTGTGTGAATCAGTTAAAATGGTGATGGTTCTAGTAAATGCTTCTAAGGAAACTGCCTAATTTTGGTAAAACTGTTAAAATACACAATGAGAGTTCCCAGAAATGATTAAGAACGTGTAATAAACACCTCAAGTACACGTAAATAGATTCTTAATACATTAACTGTCGAATTCAATCACGGAGGTTTCCCGTGGAAAGCCATGAAATGACGAAAATACTGGTAATATTTACAACTCCGGGTACTTCGGGTGGCGTTTTCACGGGACTGTGCTTCCAATTATTAAGAGTTCATGTTTACAGAGCTCAGAATTGGTGTGTAAAGCCTTGGAATCACGAGAATAGTGTTTATGTTTACAATTAAGGAGGATTGGGTTCGGCATTTTTGTGTGTGAATCAGTTAAAATGGTGACGGTTCTAATAAATACTTCTAAGCAAACTGCCTAATTTTGGTAAAACTGTTAAAATACACAAGGAGAGTTCCCAGAAATGATTAAGAACGTGTAATAAACACCTCAAGTACACGTAAACAGATTCTTACTACATTTAATGTCGTATTCAATCACGAAGGTTTCCAGGGAAAAGCTGTGGAATGACGAAAATACTGGTAATGTTTACAAGTCCGGGTACTTCCGGTGGCGTTTTCACGGGACTGTGCTTTCAATTATTAAGAGTTCATGTTTACAGAGCTCAGAATTGGTGTATAAAGCCTTGGAATCATGAGAATAGTGTTTATGTTTACAATTAAGGAGGATTGGGTTCGGCATTTTTGTGTGTCAATCAGTTAAAATGGTGACGGTTCTAGTAAATGCTTCTAATGAAACTGCCTAATTTTGGTAAAACTGTTAAAATACACAATGAGAGTTCCCAGAAATGATTAAGAACGTGTAATAAACACCTCAAGTACACGTAAACAGATTCTTACTACATTTAATGTCGTATTCAATCACGAAGGTTTGCAGGGAAAAGCTGTGGAATGACGAAAATACTGGTAATGTTTACAAGTCCGGGTACTTCCGGTGGCGTTTTCACGGGACTGTGCTTTCAATTATTAAGAGTTCATGTTTACAGACCTCAGAATTGGTGTATAAAGCCTTGGAATCACGAGAATAGTGTTTATGTTTACAATTAAGGAGGATTGGGTTCGGCATTTTTGTGTGTGAATCAGTTAAAATGGTGACGGTTCTAGTAAATGCTTCTAAGGAAACTGCCTAATTTTGGTAAAACTGTTAAAATACACAATGAGAGTTTCCAGGAATGATTAAGAATGTGTAATAAACACCTCAAGTACACGTAAATAGATTCTTAATACATTAACTGTCGAAATCAATCACGGAGGTTTCCCGTGGAAAGCCATGAAATGACGATAATACAGGTAATATTTACAACTCCGGGTACTTCGGGTGGCGTTTTCACGGGACTGTGCATCCAATTATTAAGAGTTCATGTTTACAGAGCTCAGAATTGGTGTGTAAAGCCTTGGAATCACGAGAATAGTGTTTATGTTTACAATTAAGGAGGATTGGGTTCGGCATTTTTGTGTGTGAATCAGTTAAAATGGTGATGGTTCTAGTAAATGCTTCTAAGGAAACTGCCTAATTTTGGTAAAACTGTTAAAATACACAATGAGAGTTCCCAGAAATGATTAAGAACGTGTAATAAACACCTCAAGTACACGTAAATAGATTCTTAATACATTAACTGTCGAATTCAATCACGGAGGTTTCCCGTGGAAAGCCATGAAATGACGAAAATACTGGTAATATTTACAACTCCGGGTACTTCGGGTGGCGTTTTCACGGGACTGTGCTTCCAATTATTAAGAGTTCATGTTTACAGAGCTCAGAATTGGTGTGTAAAGCCTTGGAATGACGAGAATAGTGTTTATGTTTACAATTAAGGAGGATTGGGTTCGGCATTTTTGTGTGTGAATCAGTTAAAATGGTGACGGTTCTAATAAATACTTCTAAGCAAACTGCCTAATTTTGGTAAAACTGTTAAAATACACAAGGAGAGTTCCCAGAAATGATTAAGAACGTGTAATAAACACCTCAAGTACACGTAAACAGATTCTTACTACATTTAATGTCGTATTCAATCACGAAGGTTTCCAGGGAAAAGCTGTGGAATGACGAAAATACTGGTAATGTTTACAAGTCCGGGTACTTCCGGTGGCGTTTTCACGGGACTGTGCTTTCAATTATTAAGAGTTCATGTTTACAGAGCTCAGAATTGGTGTATAAAGCCTTGGAATCATGAGAATAGTGTTTATGTTTACAATTAAGGAGGATTGGGTTCGGCATTTTTGTGTGTCAATCAGTTAAAATGGTGACGGTTCTTGTAAATGCTTCTAAGGAAACTGCCTAATTTTGGTAAAACTGTTAAAATACACAATGAGAGTTCGCAGAAATGATTAAGAACGTGTAATAAACACCTCAAGTACACGTAAATAGATTCTTACTACATTAACTGTCGAATTCAATCACGGAGGTTTCCCGTGGAAAGCCATGAAATGACGTAAATACAGGTAATATTTACAACTCAGGGTACTTCGGGTGGCGTTTTCACGGGACTGTGCTTCCAATTATTAAGAGTTCATGTTTACAGAGCTCAGAATTGGTGTATAAAGCCTTGGAATCACGAGAATAGTGTTTATGTTTACAATTAAGGAGGATTGGGTTCGGCATTTTTGTGTGTGAATCAGTTAAAATGGTGATGGTTCTAGTAAATGCTTCTAAGGAAACTGCCTAATTTTGGTAAAACTGTTAAAATACACAATGAGAGTTCCCAGAAATGATTAAGAACGTGTAATAAACACCTCAAGTACACGTAAACAGATTCTTACTACATTTAATGTCGTATTCAATCACGGAGGTTTCCAGGCGAAAGCTGTGGAATGACGAAAATACTGGTAATGTTTACAAGTCCGGGTACTTCCGGTGGCGTTTTCACGGGACTGTGCTTTCAATTATTAAGAGTTCATGTTTACAGAGCTCAGAATTGGTCTATAAAGCCTTGGAATCACGAGAATAGTGTTTATGTTTACAATTAAGGAGGATTGGGTTCGGCATTTTTGTGTGTGAATCAGTTAAAATGGTGATGGTTCTAGTAAATGCTTCTAAGGAAACTGCCTAATTTTGGTAAAACTGTTAAAATACACAATGAGAGTTCCCAGAAATGATTAAGAACGTGTAATAAACACCTCAAGTACACGTAAACAGATTCTTACTACATTTATTGTCGTATTCAATCACGAAGGTTTCCAGGGAAAAGCTGTGGAATGACGAAAATACTGGTAATGTTTACAAGTCCGGGTACTTCCGGTGGCGTTTTCACGGGACTGTGCTTTCAATTATTAAGAGTTCATGTTTACAGAGCTCAGAATTGGTGTGTAAAGCCTTGGAATCACGAGAATAGTGTTTATGTTTACAATTAAGGAGGATTGGGTTCGGCATTTTTGTGTGTGAATCAGTTAAAATGGTGACGGTTCTAGTAAATGCTTCTAAGGAAACTGCCTAATTTTGGTAAAACTGTTAAAATACACAATGAGAGTTCCCAGGAATGATTAATAATGTGTAATAAACACCTCAAGTACACGTAAATAGATTCTTAATACATTAACTGTCGAAATCAATCACGGAGGTTTCCCGTGGAAAGCCATGAAATGACGATAATACAGGTAATATTTACAACTCCGGGTACTTCGGGTGGCGTTTTCACGGGACTGTGCTTCCAATTATTAAGAGTTCATGTTTACAGAGCTCAGAATTGGTGTGTAAAGCCTTGGAATGACGAGAATAGTGTTTATGTTTACAATTAAGGAGGATTGGGTTCGGCAATTTTGTGTGTGAATCAGTTAAAATGGTGATGGTTCTAGTAAATGCTTCTAAGGAAACTGCCTAATTTTGGTAAAACTGTTAAAATACACAATGAGAGTTCCCAGAAATGATTAAGAACGTGTAATAAACACCTCAAGTACACGTAAATAGATTCTTAATACATTAACTGTCGAATTCAATCACGGAGGTTTCCCATGGAAAGCCATGAAATGACGAAAATACTGGTAATATTTACAACTCCGGGTACTTCGGGTGGCGTTTTCACGGGACTGTGCGTCCAATTATTAAGAGTTCATGTTTACAGAGCTCAGAATTGGTGTGTAAAGCCTTGGAATGAGGAGAGTAGTGTTTATGTTTACAATTAAGGAGGATTGGGTTCGGCGTTTTTGTGTGTGAATCAGTTAAAATGGTGACGGTTCTAATAAATACTTCTAAGCAAACTGCCTAATTTTGGTAAAACTGTTAAAATACACAAGGAGAGTTCCCAGAAATGATTAAGAACGTGTAATAAACACCTCAAGTACACGTAAACAGATTCTTACTACATTTAATATCGTATTCAATCACGAAGGTTTCCAGGGAAAAGCTGTGGAATGACGAAAATACTGGTAATGTTTACAAGTCCGGGTACTTCGGGTGGCGTTTTCACGGGACTGTGCATCCAATTATTAAGAGTTCATGTTTACAGAGCTCAGAATTGGTGTGTAAAGCCTTGGAATGAGGAGAGTAGTGTTTATGTTTACAATTAAGGAGGATTGGGTTCGGCGTATTTGTGTGTGAATCAGTTAAAATGGTGATGGTTCTAGTAAATGCTTCTAAGGAAACTGCCTAATTTTGGTAAAACTGTTAAAATACACAATGAGAGTTCCCAGAAATGATTAAGAACGTGTAATAAACACCTCAAGTACACGTAAACAGATTCTTACTACATTTATTGTCGTATTCAATCACGAAGGTTTCCAGGGAAAAGCTGTGGAATGACGAAAATACTGGTAATGTTTACAAGTCCGGGTACTTCCGGTGGCGTTTTCACGGGACTGTGCTTTCAATTATTAAGAGTTCATGTTTACAGAGCTCAGAATTGGTGTGTAAAGCCTTGGAATCACGAGAATAGTGTTTATGTTTACAATTAAGGAGGATTGGGTTCGGCATTTTTGTGTGTGAATCAGTTAAAATGGTGACGGTTCTAGTAAATGCTTCTAAGGAAACTGCCTAATTTTGGTAAAACTGTTAAAATACACAATGAGAGTTCCCAGGAATGATTAATAATGTGTAATAAACACCTCAAGTACACGTAAATAGATTCTTAATACATTAACTGTCGAAATCAATCACGGAGGTTTCCCGTGGAAAGCCATGAAATGACGATAATACAGGTAATATTTACAACTCCGGGTACTTCGGGTGGCGTTTTCACGGGACTGTGCTTCCAATTATTAAGAGTTCATGTTTACAGAGCTCAGAATTGGTGTGTAAAGCCTTGGAATGACGAGAATAGTGTTTATGTTTACAATTAAGGAGGATTGGGTTCGGCAATTTTGTGTGTGAATCAGTTAAAATGGTGATGGTTCTAGTAAATGCTTCTAAGGAAACTGCCTAATTTTGGTAAAACTGTTAAAATACACAATGAGAGTTCCCAGAAATGATTAAGAACGTGTAATAAACACCTCAAGTACACGTAAATAGATTCTTAATACATTAACTGTCGAATTCAATCACGGAGGTTTCCCATGGAAAGCCATGAAATGACGAAAATACTGGTAATATTTACAACTCCGGGTACTTCGGGTGGCGTTTTCACGGGACTGTGCTTCCAATTATTAAGAGTTCATGTTTACAGAGCTCAGAATTGGTGTGTAAAGCCTTGGAATGACGAGAATAGTGTTTATGTTTACAATTAAGGAGGATTGGGTTCGGCGTTTTTGTGTGTGAATCAGTTAAAATGGTGACGGTTCTAATAAATACTTCTAAGCAAACTGCCTAATTTTGGTAAAACTGTTAAAATACACAAGGAGAGTTCCCAGAAATGATTAAGAACGTGTAATAAACACCTCAAGTACACGTAAACAGATTCTTACTACATTTAATGTCGTATTCAATCACGAAGGTTTCCAGGGAAAAGCTGTGGAATGACGAAAATACTGGTAATGTTTACAAGTCCGGGTACTTCCGGTGGCGTTTTCACGGGACTGTGCTTTCAATTATTAAGAGTTCATGTTTCCAGAGCTCAGAATTGGTGTATAAAGCCTTGGAATCACGAGAATAGTGTTTATGTTTACAATTAAGGAGGATTGGGTTCGGCATTTTTGTGTGTGAATCAGTTAAAATGGTGACGGTTCTAGTAAATGCTTCTAAGGAAACTGCCTAATTTTGGTAAAACTGTTAAAATACACAATGAGAGTTCCCAGGAATGATTAAGAATGTGTAATAAACACCTCAAGTACACGTAAATAGATTCTTACTACATTAACTGTCGAATTCAATCACGGAATTTTCCCGTGGAAAGCCATGAAATGACGAAAATACAGGTAATATTTACAACTCAGGGTACTTCGGGTGGCATTTTCACGGGACTGTGCTTCCAATTATTAAGAGTTCATGTTTACAGAGCTCAGAATTGGTGTATAAAGCCTTGGAATCACGAGAATATTGTTTATGTTTACAATTAAGGAGGATTGGGTTCGGCATTTTTGTGTGTGAATCAGTTAAAATGGTGATGGTTCTAGTAAATGCTTCTAAGCAAACTGCCTAATTTTGGTAAAACTGTTAAAATACACAATGAGAGTTCCCAGAAATGATTAAGAACGTGTAATAAACACCTCAAGTACACGTAAACAGATTCTTACTACATTTAATGTCGTATTCAATCACGAAGGTTTGCAGGGAAAAGCTGTGGAATGACGAAAATACTGGTAATGTTTACAAGTCCGGGTACTTCCGGTGGCGTTTTCACGGGACTGTCCTTTCAATTATTAAGAGTTCATGTTTACAGACCTCAGAATTGGTGTATAAAGCCTTGGAATCACGAGAATAGTGTTTATGTTTACAATTAAGGAGGATTGGGTTCGGCATTTTTGTGTGTGAATCAGTTAAAATGGTGACGGTTCTAGTAAATGCTTCTAAGGAAACTGCCTAATTTTGGTAAAACTGTTAAAATACACAATGAGAGTTTCCAGGAATGATTAAGAATGTGTAATAAACACCTCAAGTACACGTAAATAGATTCTTAATACATTAACTGTCGAAATCAATCACGGAGGTTTCCCGTGGAAAGCCATGAAATGACGATAATACAGGTAATATTTACAACTCCGGGTATTTCGGGTGGCGTTTTCACGGGACTGTGCTTCCAATTATTAAGAGTTCATGTTTACAGAGCTCAGAATTGGTGTGTAAAGCCTTGGAATCACGAGAATAGTGTTTATGTTTACAATTAAGGAGGATTGGGTTCGGCATTTTTGTGTGTGAATCAGTTAAAATGGTGATGGTTCTAGTAAATGCTTCTAAGGAAACTGCCTAATTTTGGTAAAACTGTTAAAATACACAATGAGAGTTCCCAGAAATGATTAAGAACGTGTAATAAACACCTCAAGTACACGTAAATAGATTCTTAATACATTAACTGTCGAATTCAATCACGGAGGTTTCCCGTGGAAAGCCATGAAATGACGAAAATACTGGTAATATTTACAACTCCGGGTACTTCGGGTGGCGTTTTCACGGGACTGTGCTTCCAATTATTAAGAGTTCATGTTTACAGAGCTCAGAATTGGTGTGTAAAGCCTTGGAATCACGAGAATAGTGTTTATGTTTACAATTAAGGAGGATTGGGTTCGGCATTTTTGTGTGTGAATCAGTTAAAATGGTGACGGTTCTAATAAATACTTCTAAGCAAACTGCCTAATTTTGGTAAAACTGTTAAAATACACAAGGAGAGTTCCCAGAAATGATTAAGAACGTGTAATAAACACCTCAAGTACACGTAAACAGATTCTTACTACATTTAATGTCGTATTCAATCACGAAGGTTTCCAGGGAAAAGCTGTGGAATGACGAAAATACTGGTAATGTTTACAAGTCCGGGTACTTCCGGTGGCGTTTTCACGGGACTGTGCTTTCAATTATTAAGAGTTCATGTTTACAGAGCTCAGAATTGGTGTATAAAGCCTTGGAATCATGAGAATAGTGTTTATGTTTACAATTAAGGAGGATTGGGTTCGGCATTTTTGTGTGTCAATCAGTTAAAATGGTGACGGTTCTAGTAAATGCTTCTAAGGAAACTGCCTAATTTTGGTAAAACTGTTAAAATACACAATGAGAGTTCCCAGAAATGATTAAGAACGTGTAATAAACACCTCAAGTACACGTAAACAGATTCTTACTACATTTAATGTCGTATTCAATCACGAAGGTTTGCAGGGAAAAGCTGTGGAATGACGAAAATACTGGTAATGTTTACAAGTCCGGGTACTTCCGGTGGCGTTTTCACGGGACTGTGCTTTCAATTATTAAGAGTTCATGTTTACAGAGCTCAGAATTGGTGTATAAAGCCTTGGAATCACGAGAATAGTGTTTATGTTTACAATTAAGGAGGATTGGGTTCGGCATTTTTGTGTGTGAATCAGTGAAAATGGTGACGGTTCTAGTAAATGCTTCTAAGGAAACTGCCTAATTTTGGTAAAACTGTTAAAATACACAATGAGAGTTTCCAGGAATGATTAAGAATGTGTAATAAACACCTCAAGTACACGTAAATAGATTCTTAATACATTAACTGTCGAAATCAATCACGGAGGTTTCCCGTGGAAAGCCATGAAATGACGATAATACAGGTAATATTTACAACTCCGGGTACTTCGGGTGGCGTTTTCACGGGACTGTGCTTCCAATTATTAAGAGTTCATGTTTACAGAGCTCAGAATTGGTGTGTAAAGCCTTGGAATCACGAGAATAGTGTTTATGTTTACAATTAAGGAGGATTGGGTTCGGCATTTTTGTGTGTGAATCAGTTAAAATGGTGATGGTTCTAGTAAATGCTTCTAAGGAAACTGCCTAATTTTGGTAAAACTGTTAAAATACACAATGAGAGTTCCCAGAAATGATTAAGAACGTGTAATAAACACCTCAAGTACACGTAAATAGATTCTTAATACATTAACTGTCGAATTCAATCACGGAGGTTTCCCGTGGAAAGCCATGAAATGACGAAAATACTGGTAATATTTACAACTCCGGGTACTTCGGGTGGCGTTTTCACGGGACTGTGCTTCCAATTATTAAGAGTTCATGTTTACAGAGCTCAGAATTGGTGTGTAAAGCCTTGGAATGACGAGAATAGTGTTTATGTTTACAATTAAGGAGGATTGGGTTCGGCATTTTTGTGTGTGAATCAGTTAAAATGGTGACGGTTCTAATAAATACTTCTAAGCAAACTGCCTAATTTTGGTAAAACTGTTAAAATACACAAGGAGAGTTCCCAGAAATGATTAAGAACGTGTAATAAACACCTCAAGTACACGTAAACAGATTCTTACTACATTTAATGTCGTATTCAATCACGAAGGTTTCCAGGGAAAAGCTGTGGAATGACGAAAATACTGGTAATGTTTACAAGTCCGGGTACTTCCGGTGGCGTTTTCACGGGACTGTGCTTTCAATTATTAAGAGTTCATGTTTACAGAGCTCAGAATTGGTGTATAAAGCCTTGGAATCATGAGAATAGTGTTTATGTTTACAATTAAGGAGGATTGGGTTCGGCATTTTTGTGTGTCAATCAGTTAAAATGGTGACGGTTCTTGTAAATGCTTCTAAGGAAACTGCCTAATTTTGGTAAAACTGTTAAAATACACAATGAGAGTTCCCAGAAATGATTAAGAACGTGTAATAAACACCTCAAGTACACGTAAATAGATTCTTACTACATTAACTGTCGAATTCAATCACGGAGGTTTCCCGTGGAAAGCCATGAAATGACGTAAATACAGGTAATATTTACAACTCAGGGTACTTCGGGTGGCGTTTTCACGGGACTGTGCTTCCAATTATTAAGAGTTCATGTTTACAGAGCTCAGAATTGGTGTATAAAGCCTTGGAATCACGAGAATAGTGTTTATGTTTACAATTAAGGAGGATTGGGTTCGGCATTTTTGTGTGTGAATCAGTTAAAATGGTGATGGTTCTAGTAAATGCTTCTAAGGAAACTGCCTAATTTTGGTAAAACTGTTAAAATACACAATGAGAGTTCCCAGAAATGATTAAGAACGTGTAATAAACACCTCAAGTACACGTAAACAGATTCTTACTACATTTAATGTCGTATTCAATCACGGAGGTTTCCAGGCGAAAGCTGTGGAATGACGAAAATACTGGTAATGTTTACAAGTCCGGGTACTTCCGGTGGCGTTTTCACGGGACTGTGCTTTCAATTATTAAGAGTTCATGTTTACAGAGCTCAGAATTGGTCTATAAAGCCTTGGAATCACGAGAATAGTGTTTATGTTTACAATTAAGGAGGATTGGGTTCGGCATTTTTGTGTGTGAATCAGTTAAAATGGTGATGGTTCTAGTAAATGCTTCTAAGGAAACTGCCTAATTTTGGTAAAACTGTTAAAATACACAATGAGAGTTCCCAGAAATGATTAAGAACGTGTAATAAACACCTCAAGTACACGTAAATAGATTCTTAATACATTAACTGTCGAATTCAATCACGGAGGTTTCCCGTGGATAGCCATGAAATGACGAAAATACTGGTAATATTTAGAACTCCGGGTACTTCGGGTGGCGTTTTCACGGGACTGTGCTTCCAATTATTAAGAGTTCATGTTTACAGAGCTCAGAATTGGTGTGTAAAGCCTTGGAATGACGAGAATAGTGTTTATGTTTACAATTAAGGAGGATTGGGTTCGGCGTTTTTGTGTGTGAATCAGTTAAAATGGTGACGGTTCTAATAAATACTTCTAAGCAAACTGCCTAATTTTGGTAAAACTGTTAAAATACACAAGGAGAGTTCCCAGAAATGATTAAGAACGTGTAATAAACACCTCAAGTACACGTAAACAGATTCTTACTACATTTAATGTCGTATTCAATCACGAAGTTTTCCAGGGAAAAGCTGTGGAATGACGAAAATACTGGTAATGTTTACAAGTCCGGGTACTTCCGGTGGCGTTTTCACGGGACTGTGCTTTCAATTATTAAGAGTTCATGTTTACAGAGCTCAGAATTGGTGTATAAAGCCTTGGAATCACGAGAATAGTGTTTATGTTTACAATTAAGGAGGATTGGGTTCGGCATTTTTGTGTGTGAATCAGTTAAAATGGTGACGGTTCTAGTAAATGCTTCTAAGGAAACTGCCTAATTTTGGTAAAACTGTTAAAATACACAATGAGAGTTCCCAGAAATGATTAAGAACGTGTAATAAACACCTCAAGTACACGTAAACAGATTCTTACTACATTAACTGTCGAATTCAATCACGGAGGTTTCCCGTGGAAAGCCATGAAATGACGATAATACAGGTAATATTTACAACTCAGGGTACTTCGGGTGGCGTTTTCACGGGACTGTGCTTCCAATTATTAAGAGTTCATGTTTACAGAGCTCAGAATTGGTGTATAAAGCCTTGGAATCACGAGAATAGTGTTTATGTTTACAATTAAGGAGGATTGGGTTCGGCATTTTTGTGTGTCAATCAGTTAAAATGGTGACGGTTCTAGTAAATGCTTCTAAGGAAACTGCCTAATTTTGGTAAAACTGTTAAAATACACAATGAGAGTTCCCAGAAATGATTAAGAACGTGTAATAAACACCTCAAGTACACGTAAATAGATTCTTACTACATTAACTGTCGAATTCAATCACGGAGGTTTCCCGTGGAAAGCCATGAAATGACGAAAATACAGGTAATATTTACAACTCAGGGTACTTCGGGTGGCGTTTTCACGGGACTGTGCTTCCAATTATTAAGAGTTCATGTTTACAGAGCTCAGAATTGGTGTATAAAGCCTTGGAATCACGAGAATAGTGTTTATGTTTACAATTAAGGAGGATTGGGTTTGGCATTTTTGTGTGTGAATCAGTTAAAATGGTGATGGTTCTAGTAAATGCTTCTAAGGAAACTGCCTAATTTTGGTAAAACTGTTAAAATACACAATGAGAGTTCCCAGAAATGATTAAGAACGTGTAATAAACACCTCAAGTACACGTAAACAGATTCTTACTACATTTAATGTCGTATTCAATCACGAAGGTTTCCAGGGAAAAGCTGTGGAATGACGAAAATACTGGTAATGTTTACAAGTCCGGGTACTTCCGGTGGCGTTTTCACGGGACTGTGCTTTCAATTATTAAGAGTTCATGTTTACAGAGCTCAGAATTGGTGTATAAAGCCTTGGAATCACGAGAATAGTGTTTATGTTTACAATTAAGGAGGATTGGGTTCGGCATTTTTGTGTGTGAATCAGTTAAAATGGTGACGGTTCTAGTAAATGCTTCTAAGGAAACTGCCTAATTTTGGTAAAACTGTTAAAATACACAATGAGAGTTCCCAGAAATGATTAGGAACGTGTAATAAACACCTCAAGTACACGTAAATAGATTCTTACTACATTAACTGTCGAAATCAATCACGGAGGTTTCCCGTGGAAAGCCATGAAATGACGAAAATACTGGTAATATTTACAACTCCGGGTACTTCGGGTGGCGTTTTCACGGGACAGTGCTTCCAATTATTAAGAGTTCATGTTTACAGAGCTCAGAATTGGTGTGTAAAGCCTTGGAATGACGAGAATAGTGTTTATGTTTATAATTAAGGAGGATTGGGTTCGGCGTTTTTGTTTGTGAGTCAGTTAAAATGGTGACGGTTCTAGTAAATACATCTAAGCAAACTGCCTAATTTTGGTAAAACTGTTAAAATACACAATGAGAGTTCCCAGAAATGATTAAGAACGTGTAATAAACACCTCAAGTACACGTAAACAGATTCTTACTACATGTAACGTCGTATTCAATCACGAAGGTTTCCAGGGAAAAGCTGTGGAATGACGAAAATACTGGTAATGTTTACAAGTCCGGGTACTTCGGGTGGCGTTTTCACGGGACTGTGCTTCCAATTATTAAGAGTTCATGTTTACAGAGCTCAGAATTGGTTTGTAAAGCCTTGGAATGACGAGAATAGTGTTTATGTTTACAATTAAGGAGGATTGGGTTCGGCGTTTTTGTGTGTGAATCAGTTAAAATGGTGACGGTTCTAATAAATACTTGTAAGCAAACTGCCTAATTTTGGTAAAACTGTTAAAATACACAAGGAGAGTTCCCAGAAATGATTAAGAACGTGTAATAAAGACCTCAAGTACACGTAAACAGATTCTTACTACATTTAATGTCGTATTCAATCACGAAGGTTTCCAGGGAAAAGCTGTGGAATGACGAAAATACTGGTAATGTTTACAAGTCCGGGTACTTCCGGTGGCGTTTTCACGGGACTGTGCTTTCAATTATTAAGAGTTCATGTTTACAGAGCTCAGAATTGGTGTGTAAAGCCTTGGAATCACGAGAATAGTGTTTATGTTTACAATTAAGGAGGATTGGGTTCGGCATTTTTGTGTGTGAATCAGTTAAAATGGTGACGGTTCTAGTAAATGCTTCTAAGGAAACTGCCTAATTTTGGTAAAACTGTTAAAATACACAATGAGAGTTCCCAGGAATGATTAAGAATGTGTAATAAACACCACAAGTACACGTAAATAGATTCTTAATACATTAACTGTCGAAATCAATCACGGAGGTTTCCCGTGGAAAGCCATGAAATGACGATAATACAGGTAATATTTACAACTCCGGGTACTTCGGGTGGCGTTTTCACGGGACTGTGCTTCCAATTATTAAGAGTTCATGTTTACAGAGCTCAGAATTGGTGTGTAAAGCCTTGGAATGACGAGAATAGTGTTTATGTTTACAATTAAGGAGGATTGGGTTCGGCAATTTTGTGTGTGAATCAGTTAAAATGGTGATGGTTCTAGTAAATGCTTCTAAGGAAACTGCCTAATTTTGGTAAAACTGTTAAAATACACAATGAGAGTTCCCAGAAATGATTAAGAACGTGTAATAAACACCTCAAGTACACGTAAATAGATTCTTAATACATTAACTGTCGAATTCAATCACGGAGGTTTCCCATGGAAAGCCATGAAATGACGAAAATACTGGTAATATTTACAACTCCGGGTACTTCGGGTGGCGTTTTCACGGGACTGTGCGTCCAATTATTAAGAGTTCATGTTTACAGAGCTCAGAATTGGTGTGTAAAGCCTTGGAATGAGGAGAGTAGTGTTTATGTTTACAATTAAGGAGGATTGGGTTCGGCGTTTTTGTGTGTGAATCAGTTAAAATGGTGACGGTTCTAATAAATACTTCTAAGCAAACTGCCTAATTTTGGTAAAACTGTTAAAATACACAAGGAGAGTTCCCAGAAATGATTAAGAACGTGTAATAAACACCTCAAGTACACGTAAACAGATTCTTACTACATTTAATATCGTATTCAATCACGAAGGTTTCCAGGGAAAAGCTGTGGAATGACGAAAATACTGGTAATGTTTACAAGTCCGGGTACTTCGGGTGGCGTTTTCACGGGACTGTGCATCCAATTATTAAGAGTTCATGTTTACAGAGCTCAGAATTGGTGTGTAAAGCCTTGGAATGAGGAGAGTAGTGTTTATGTTTACAATTAAGGAGGATTGGGTTCGGCATTTTTGTGTGTGAATCAGTTAAAATGGTGACGGTTCTAGTAAATGCTTCTAAGGAAACTGCCTAATTTTGGTAAAACTGTTAAAATACACAATGAGAGTTTCCAGGAATGATTAAGAATGTGTAATAAACACCTCAAGTACACGTAAATAGATTCTTAATACATTAACTGTCGAAATCAATCACGGAGGTTTCCCGTGGAAAGCCATGAAATGACGATAATACAGGTAATATTTACAACTCCGGGTACTTCGGGTGGCGTTTTCACGGGACTGTGCTTCCAATTATTAAGAGTTCATGTTTACAGAGCTCAGAATTGGTGTGTAAAGCCTTGGAATGACGAGAATAGTGTTTATGTTTATAATTAAGGAGGATTGGGTTCGGCGTTTTTGTTTGTGAGTCAGTTAAAATGGTGACGGTTCTAGTAAATACATCTAAGCAAACTGCCTAATTTTGGTAAAACTGTTAAAATACACAATGAGAGTTCCCAGAAATGATTAAGAACGTGTAATAAACACCTCAAGTACACGTAAACAGATTCTTACTACATGTAACGTCGTATTCAATCACGAAGGTTTCCAGGGAAAAGCTGTGGAATGACGAAAATACTGGTAATGTTTACAAGTCCGGGTACTTCGGGTGGCGTTTTCACGGGACTGTGCTTCCAATTATTAAGAGTTCATGTTTACAGAGCTCAGAATTGGTTTGTAAAGCCTTGGAATGACGAGAATAGTGTTTATGTTTACAATTAAGGAGGATTGGGTTCGGCGTTTTTGTGTGTGAATCAGTTAAAATGGTGACGGTTCTAATAAATACTTGTAAGCAAACTGCCTAATTTTGGTAAAACTGTTAAAATACACAAGGAGAGTTCCCAGAAATGATTAAGAACGTGTAATAAAGACCTCAAGTACACGTAAACAGATTCTTACTACATTTAATGTCGTATTCAATCACGAAGGTTTCCAGGGAAAAGCTGTGGAATGACGAAAATACTGGTAATGTTTACAAGTCCGGGTACTTCCGGTGGCGTTTTCACGGGACTGTGCTTTCAATTATTAAGAGTTCATGTTTACAGAGCTCAGAATTGGTGTGTAAAGCCTTGGAATCACGAGAATAGTGTTTATGTTTACAATTAAGGAGGATTGGGTTCGGCATTTTTGTGTGTGAATCAGTTAAAATGGTGACGGTTCTAGTAAATGCTTCTAAGGAAACTGCCTAATTTTGGTAAAACTGTTAAAATACACAATGAGAGTTCCCAGGAATGATTAAGAATGTGTAATAAACACCACAAGTACACGTAAATAGATTCTTAATACATTAACTGTCGAAATCAATCACGGAGGTTTCCCGTGGAAAGCCATGAAATGACGATAATACAGGTAATATTTACAACTCCGGGTACTTCGGGTGGCGTTTTCACGGGACTGTGCTTCCAATTATTAAGAGTTCATGTTTACAGAGCTCAGAATTGGTGTGTAAAGCCTTGGAATGACGAGAATAGTGTTTATGTTTACAATTAAGGAGGATTGGGTTCGGCAATTTTGTGTGTGAATCAGTTAAAATGGTGATGGTTCTAGTAAATGCTTCTAAGGAAACTGCCTAATTTTGGTAAAACTGTTAAAATACACAATGAGAGTTCCCAGAAATGATTAAGAACGTGTAATAAACACCTCAAGTACACGTAAATAGATTCTTAATACATTAACTGTCGAATTCAATCACGGAGGTTTCCCATGGAAAGCCATGAAATGACGAAAATACTGGTAATATTTACAACTCCGGGTACTTCGGGTGGCGTTTTCACGGGACTGTGCGTCCAATTATTAAGAGTTCATGTTTACAGAGCTCAGAATTGGTGTGTAAAGCCTTGGAATGAGGAGAGTAGTGTTTATGTTTACAATTAAGGAGGATTGGGTTCGGCGTTTTTGTGTGTGAATCAGTTAAAATGGTGACGGTTCTAATAAATACTTCTAAGCAAACTGCCTAATTTTGGTAAAACTGTTAAAATACACAAGGAGAGTTCCCAGAAATGATTAAGAACGTGTAATAAACACCTCAAGTACACGTAAACAGATTCTTACTACATTTAATATCGTATTCAATCACGAAGGTTTCCAGGGAAAAGCTGTGGAATGACGAAAATACTGGTAATGTTTACAAGTCCGGGTACTTCGGGTGGCGTTTTCACGGGACTGTGCATCCAATTATTAAGAGTTCATGTTTACAGAGCTCAGAATTGGTGTGTAAAGCCTTGGAATGAGGAGAGTAGTGTTTATGTTTACAATTAAGGAGGATTGGGTTCGGCATTTTTGTGTGTGAATCAGTTAAAATGGTGACGGTTCTAGTAAATGCTTCTAAGGAAACTGCCTAATTTTGGTAAAACTGTTAAAATACACAATGAGAGTTTCCAGGAATGATTAAGAATGTGTAATAAACACCTCAAGTACACGTAAATAGATTCTTAATACATTAACTGTCGAAATCAATCACGGAGGTTTCCCGTGGAAAGCCATGAAATGACGATAATACAGGTAATATTTACAACTCCGGGTACTTCGGGTGGCGTTTTCACGGGACTGTGCTTCCAATTATTAAGAGTTCATGTTTACAGAGCTCAGAATTGGTGTGTAAAGCCTTGGAATCACGAGAATAGTGTTTATGTTTACAATTAAGGAGGATTGGGTTCGGCATTTTTGTGTGTGAATCAGTTAAAATGGTGATGGTTCTAGTAAATGCTTCTAAGGAAACTGCCTAATTTTGGTAAAACTGTTAAAATACACAATGAGAGTTCCCAGAAATGATTAAGAACGTGTAATAAACACCTCAAGTACACGTAAATAGATTCTTAATACATTAACTGTCGAATTCAATCACGGAGGTTTCCCGTGGAAAGCCATGAAATGACGAAAATACTGGTAATATTTACAACTCCGGGTACTTCGGGTGGCGTTTTCACGGGACTGTGCTTCCAATTATTAAGAGTTCATGTTTACAGAGCTCAGAATTGGTGTGTAAAGCCTTGGAATCACGAGAATAGTGTTTATGTTTACAATTAAGGAGGATTGGGTTCGGCATTTTTGTGTGTGAATCAGTTAAAATGGTGACGGTTCTAATAAATACTTCTAAGCAAACTGCCTAATTTTGGTAAAACTGTTAAAATACACAAGGAGAGTTCCCAGAAATGATTAAGAACGTGTAATAAACACCTCAAGTACACGTAAACAGATTCTTACTACATTTAATGTCGTATTCAATCACGAAGGTTTCCAGGGAAAAGCTGTGGAATGACGAAAATACTGGTAATGTTTACAAGTCCGGGTACTTCCGGTGGCGTTTTCACGGGACTGTGCTTTCAATTATTAAGAGTTCATGTTTACAGAGCTCAGAATTGGTGTATAAAGCCTTGGAATCATGAGAATAGTGTTTATGTTTACAATTAAGGAGGATTGGGTTCGGCATTTTTGTGTGTCAATCAGTTAAAATGGTGACGGTTCTAGTAAATGCTTCTAAGGAAACTGCCTAATTTTGGTAAAACTGTTAAAATACACAATGAGAGTTCCCAGAAATGATTAAGAACGTGTAATAAACACCTCAAGTACACGTAAACAGATTCTTACTACATTTAATGTCGTATTCAATCACGAAGGTTTGCAGGGAAAAGCTGTGGAATGACGAAAATACTGGTAATGTTTACAAGTCCGGGTACTTCCGGTGGCGTTTTCACGGGACTGTGCTTTCAATTATTAAGAGTTCATGTTTACAGACCTCAGAATTGGTGTATAAAGCCTTGGAATCACGAGAATAGTGTTTATGTTTACAATTAAGGAGGATTGGGTTCGGCATTTTTGTGTGTGAATCAGTTAAAATGGTGACGGTTCTAGTAAATGCTTCTAAGGAAACTGCCTAATTTTGGTAAAACTGTTAAAATACACAATGAGAGTTTCCAGGAATGATTAAGAATGTGTAATAAACACCTCAAGTACACGTAAATAGATTCTTAATACATTAACTGTCGAAATCAATCACGGAGGTTTCCCGTGGAAAGCCATGAAATGACGATAATACAGGTAATATTTACAACTCCGGGTACTTCGGGTGGCGTTTTCACGGGACTGTGCATCCAATTATTAAGAGTTCATGTTTACAGAGCTCAGAATTGGTGTGTAAAGCCTTGGAATCACGAGAATAGTGTTTATGTTTACAATTAAGGAGGATTGGGTTCGGCATTTTTGTGTGTGAATCAGTTAAAATGGTGATGGTTCTAGTAAATGCTTCTAAGGAAACTGCCTAATTTTGGTAAAACTGTTAAAATACACAATGAGAGTTCCCAGAAATGATTAAGAACGTGTAATAAACACCTCAAGTACACGTAAATAGATTCTTAATACATTAACTGTCGAATTCAATCACGGAGGTTTCCCGTGGAAAGCCATGAAATGACGAAAATACTGGTAATATTTACAACTCCGGGTACTTCGGGTGGCGTTTTCACGGGACTGTGCTTCCAATTATTAAGAGTTCATGTTTACAGAGCTCAGAATTGGTGTGTAAAGCCTTGGAATGACGAGAATAGTGTTTATGTTTACAATTAAGGAGGATTGGGTTCGGCATTTTTGTGTGTGAATCAGTTAAAATGGTGACGGTTCTAATAAATACTTCTAAGCAAACTGCCTAATTTTGGTAAAACTGTTAAAATACACAAGGAGAGTTCCCAGAAATGATTAAGAACGTGTAATAAACACCTCAAGTACACGTAAACAGATTCTTACTACATTTAATGTCGTATTCAATCACGAAGGTTTCCAGGGAAAAGCTGTGGAATGACGAAAATACTGGTAATGTTTACAAGTCCGGGTACTTCCGGTGGCGTTTTCACGGGACTGTGCTTTCAATTATTAAGAGTTCATGTTTACAGACTTCAGAATTGGTGTATAAAGCCTTGGAATCATGAGAATAGTGTTTATGTTTACAATTAAGGAGGATTGGGTTCGGCATTTTTGTGTGTCAATCAGTTAAAATGGTGACGGTTCTTGTAAATGCTTCTAAGGAAACTGCCTAATTTTGGTAAAACTGTTAAAATACACAATGAGAGTTCGCAGAAATGATTAAGAACGTGTAATAAACACCTCAAGTACACGTAAATAGATTCTTACTACATTAACTGTCGAATTCAATCACGGAGGTTTCCCGTGGAAAGCCATGAAATGACGTAAATACAGGTAATATTTACAACTCAGGGTACTTCGGGTGGCGTTTTCACGGGACTGTGCTTCCAATTATTAAGAGTTCATGTTTACAGAGCTCAGAATTGGTGTATAAAGCCTTGGAATCACGAGAATAGTGTTTATGTTTACAATTAAGGAGGATTGGGTTCGGCATTTTTGTGTGTGAATCAGTTAAAATGGTGATGGTTCTAGTAAATGCTTCTAAGGAAACTGCCTAATTTTGGTAAAACTGTTAAAATACACAATGAGAGTTCCCAGAAATGATTAAGAACGTGTAATAAACACCTCAAGTACACGTAAACAGATTCTTACTACATTTAATGTCGTATTCAATCACGGAGGTTTCCAGGCGAAAGCTGTGGAATGACGAAAATACTGGTAATGTTTACAAGTCCGGGTACTTCCGGTGGCGTTTTCACGGGACTGTGCTTTCAATTATTAAGAGTTCATGTTTACAGAGCTCAGAATTGGTCTATAAAGCCTTGGAATCACGAGAATAGTGTTTATGTTTACAATTAAGGAGGATTGGGTTCGGCATTTTTGTGTGTGAATCAGTTAAAATGGTGATGGTTCTAGTAAATGCTTCTAAGGAAACTGCCTAATTTTGGTAAAACTGTTAAAATACACAATGAGAGTTCCCAGAAATGATTAAGAACGTGTAATAAACACCTCAAGTACACGTAAATAGATTCTTAATACATTAACTGTCGAATTCAATCACGGAGGTTTCCCGTGGAAAGCCATGAAATGACGAAAATACTGGTAATATTTAGAACTCCGGGTACTTCGGGTGGCGTTTTCACGGGACTGTGCTTCCAATTATTAAGAGTTCATGTTTACAGAGCTCAGAATTGGTGTGTAAAGCCTTGGAATGACGAGAATAGTGTTTATGTTTACAATTAAGGAGGATTGGGTTCGGCGTTTTTGTGTGTGAATCAGTTAAAATGGTGACGGTTCTAATAAATACTTCTAAGCAAACTGCCTAATTTTGGTAAAACTGTTAAAATACACAAGGAGAGTTCCCAGAAATGATTAAGAACGTGTAATAAACACCTCAAGTACACGTAAACAGATTCTTACTACATTTAATGTCGTATTCAATCACGAAGGTTTCCAGGGAAAAGCTGTGGAATGACGAAAATACTGGTAATGTTTACAAGTCCGGGTACTTCCGGTGGCGTTTTCACGGGACTGTGCTTTCAATTATTAAGAGTTCATGTTTACAGAGCTCAGAATTGGTGTATAAAGCCTTGGAATCTCGAGAATAGTGTTTATGTTTACAATTAAGGAGGATTGGGTTCGGCATTTTTGTGTGTGAATCAGTTAAAATGGTGACGGTTCTAGTAAATGCTTCTAAGGAAACTGCCTAATTTTGGTAAAACTGTTAAAATACACAATGAGAGTTCCCAGAAATGATTAAGAACGTGTAATAAACACCTCAAGTACACGTAAATAGATTCTTACTACATTAACTGTCGAATTCAATCACGGAGGTTTCCCGTGGAAAGCCATGAAATGACGATAATACAGGTAATATTTACAACTCAGGGTACTTCGGGTGGCGTTTTCACGGGACTGTGCTTCCAATTATTAAGAGTTCATGTTTACAGAGCTCAGAATTGGTGTATAAAGCCTTGGAATCACGAGAATAGTGTTTATGTTTACAATTAAGGAGGATTGGGTTCGGCATTTTTGTGTGTGAATCAGTTAAAATGGTGATGGTTCTAGTAAATGCTTCTAAGGAAACTGCCTAATTTTGGTAAAACTGTTAAAATACACAATGAGAGTTCCCAGAAATGATTAAGAACGTGTAATAAACACCTCAAGTACACGTAAACAGATTCTTACTACATTTAATGTCGTATTCAATCACGAAGGTTTCCAGGGAAAAGCTGTGGAATGACGAAAATACTGGTAATGTTTACAAGTCCGGGTACTTCCGGTGGCGTTTTCACGGGACTGTGCTTTCAATTATTAAGAGTTCATGTTTACAGAGCTCAGAATTGGTGTGTAAAGCCTTGGAATGACGATAATAGTGTTTATGTTTACAATTAAGGAGGATTGGGTTCGGCATTTTTGTGTGTGAATCAGTTAAAATGGTGACGGATCTAGTAAATGCTTCTAAGGAAACTGCCTAATTTTGGTAAAACTGTTAAAATACACAATGAGAGTTCCCAGAAATGATTAAAAATGTGGAAAAAACACTTCAAGTACACGTAAACAGATTCTTACTACATTTAATGTCGTATTCAATCACGGAGGTTTCCAGGCGAAAGCTGTGGAATGACGAAAATACTGGTAATGTTTACAAGTCCGGGTACTTCGGGTGGCGTTTTCACGGGACTGTGCTTTCAATTATTAAGAGTTCATGTTTACAGAGCTCAGAATTGGTCTATAAAGCCTTGGAATCACGAGAATAGTGTTTATGTTTACAATTAAGGAGGATTGGGTTCGGCATTTTTGTGTGTGAATCAGTTAAAATGGTGACGGTTCTAGTAAATGCTTCTAAGGAAACTGCCTAATTTTGGTAAAACTGTTAAAATACACAAGGAGAGTTCCAAGAAATGATTAAGAACGTGTAATAAACACCTCAAGTACACGTAAACAGATTCTTACTACATTTAATGTCGTATTCAATCACGAAGATTTCCAGGGAAAAGCTGTGGAATGACGAAAATACTGGTAATGTTTACAAGTCCGGGTACTTCCGGTGGCGTTTTCACGGGACTGTGCTTTCAATTATTAAGAGTTCATGTTTTCAGAGCTCAGAATTGGTGTATAAAGCCTTGGAATCATGAGAATAGTGTTTATGTTTACAATTAAGGAGGATTGGGTTCGGCATTTTTGTGTGTCAATCAGTTAAAATGGTGACGGTTCTAGTAAATGCTTCTAAGGAAACTGCCTAATTTTGGTAAAACTGTTAAAATACACAATGAGAGTTCCCAGAAATGATTAAGAACGTGTAATAAACACCTCAAGTACACGTAAATAGATTCTTACTACATTAACTGTCGAATTCAATCACGGAGGTTTCCCGTGGAAAGCCATGAAATGACGTAAATACAGGTAATATTTACAACTCAGGGTACTTCGGGTGGCGTTTTCACGGGACTGTGCTTCCAATTATTAAGAGTTCATGTTTACAGAGCTCAGAATTGGTGTATAAAGCCTTGGAATCACGAGAATAGTGTTTATGTTTACAATTAAGGAGGATTGGGTTCGGCATTTTTGTGTGTGAATCAGTTAAAATGGTGATGGTTCTAGTAAATGCTTCTAAGGAAACTGCCTAATTTTGGTAAAACTGTTAAAATACACAATGAGAGTTCCCAGAAATGATTAAGAACGTGTAATAAACACCTCAAGTACACGTAAACAGATTCTTACTACATTTAATGTCGTATTCAATCACGGAGGTTTCCAGGCGAAAGCTGTGGAATGACGAAAATACTGGTAATGTTTACAAGTCCGGGTACTTCCGGTGGCGTTTTCACGGGACTGTGCTTTCAATTATTAAGAGTTCATGTTTACAGAGCTCAGAATTGGTCTATAAAGCCTTGGAATCACGAGAATAGTGTTTATGTTTACAATTAAGGAGGATTGGGTTCGGCATTTTTGTGTGTGAATCAGTTAAAATGGTGATGGTTCTAGTAAATGCTTCTAAGGAAACTGCCTAATTTTGGTAAAACTGTTAAAATACACAATGAGAGTTCCCAGAAATGATTAAGAACGTGTAATAAACACCTCAAGTACACGTAAATAGATTCTTAATACATTAACTGTCGAATTCAATCACGGAGTTTTCCCGTGGAAAGCCATGAAATGACGAAAATACTGGTAATATTTACAACTCCGGGTACTTCGGGTGGCGTTTTCACGGGACTGTGCTTCCAATTATTAAGAGTTCATGTTTACAGAGCTCAGAATTGGTGTGTAAAGCCTTGGAATGACGAGAATAGTGTTTATTGGTTACAATTAAGGAGGATTGGGTTCGGCGTTTTTGTGTGTGAATCAGTTAAAATGGTGACGGTTCTAATAAATACTTCTAAGCAAACTGCCTAATTTTGGTAAAACTGTTAAAATACACAAGGAGAGTTCCCAGAAATGATTAAGAACGTGTAATAAACACCTCAAGTACACGTAAACAGATTCTTACTACATTTAATGTCGTATTCAATCACGAAGGTTTCCAGGGAAAAGCTGTGGAATGACGAAAATACTGGTAATGTTTACAAGTCCGGGTACTTCCGGTGGCGTTTTCACGGGACTGTGCTTTCAATTATTAAGAGTTCATGTTTACAGAGCTCAGAATTGGTGTATAAAGCCTTGGAATCACGAGAATAGTGTTTATGTTTACAATTAAGGAGGATTGGGTTCGGCATTTTTGTGTGTGAATCAGTTAAAATGGTGACGGTTCTAGTAAATGCTTCTAAGGAAACTGCCTAATTTTGGTAAAACTGTTAAAATACACAATGAGAGTTCCCAGAAATGATTAAGAACGTGTAATAAACACCTCAAGTACACGTAAATAGATTCTTACTACATTAACTGTCGAATTCAATCACGGAGGTTTCCCGTGGAAAGCCATGAAATGACGATAATACAGGTAATATTTACAACTCAGGATACTTCGGGTGGCGTTTTCACGGGACTGTGCTTCCAATTATTAAGAGTTCATGTTTACAGAGCTCAGAATTGGTGTATAAAGCCTTGGAATCACGAGAATAGTGTTTATGTTTACAATTAAGGAGGATTGGGTTCGGCATTTTTGTGTGTGAATCAGTTAAAATGGTGATGGTTCTAGTAAATGCTTCTAAGGAAACTGCCTAATTTTGGTAAAACTGTTAAAATACACAATGAGAGTTCCCAGAAATGATTAAGAACGTGTAATAAACACCTCAAGTACACGTAAACAGATTCTTACTACATTTAATGTCGTATTCAATCACGAAGGTTTCCAGGGAAAAGCTGTGGAATGACGAAAATACTGGTAATGTTTACAAGTCCGGGTACTTCCGGTGGCGTTTTCACGGGACTGTGCTTTCAATTATTAAGAGTTCATGTTTACAGAGCTCAGAATTGGTGTGTAAAGCCTTGGAATGACGATAATAGTGTTTATGTTTACAATTAAGGAGGATTGGGTTCGGCATTTTTGTGCGTGAATCAGTTAAAATGGTGACGGATCTAGTAAATGCTTCTAAGGAAACTGCCTAATTTTGGTAAAACTGTTAAAATACACAATGAGAGTTCCCAGAAATGATTAAAAATGTGGAAAAAACACTTCAAGTACACGTAAACAGATTCTTACTACATTTAATGTCGTATTCAATCACGGAGGTTTCCAGGCGAAAGCTGTGGAATGACGAAAATACTGGTAATGTTTACAAGTCCGGGTACTTCGGGTGGCGTTTTCACGGGACTGTGCTTTCAATTATTAAGAGTTCATGTTTACAGAGCTCAGAATTGGTCTATAAAGCCTTGGAATCACGAGAATAGTGTTTATGTTTACAATTAAGGAGGATTGGGTTCGGCATTTTTGTGTGTGAATCAGTTAAAATGGTGACGGTTCTAGTAAATGCTTCTAAGGAAACTGCCTAATTTTGGTAAAACTGTTAAAATACACAATGAGAGTTCCCAGGAATGATTAAGAATGTGTAATAAACACCTCAAGTACACGTAAATAGATTCTTAATACATTAACTGCCGAATTCAATCACGGAAGTTTCCCGTGGAAAGCCATGAAATGACGAAAATACAGGTAATATTTACAACTCAGGGTACTTCGGGTGGCGTTTTCACGGGACTGTGCTTCCAATTATTAAGAGTTCATGTTTACAGAGCTCAGAATTGGTGTATAAAGCCTTGGAATCACGAGAATAGTGTTTATGTTTACAATTAAGGAGGGTTGGGTTCGGCATTTTTGTGTGTGAATCAGTTAAAATGGTGATGGTTCCAGTAAATGCTTCTAAGCAAACTGCCTAATTTTGGTAAAACTGTTAAAATACACAATGAGAGTTCCCAGAAATGATTAAGAACGTATAATAAACACCTCAAGTACACGTAAATAGATTCTTAATACATTAACTGTCGAATTCAATCACGGAGGTTTCCCGTGGAAAGCCATGAAATGACGAAAATACTGGTAATATTTACAACTCCGGGTACTTCGGGTGGCGTTTTCACGGGACTGTGCTTCCAATTATTAAGAGTTCATGTTTACAGAGCTCAGAATTGGTGTGTAAAGCCTTGGAATGACGAGAATAGTGTTTATGTTTACAATTAAGGAGGATTGGGTTCGGCGTTTTTGTGTGTGAATCAGTTAAAATGGTGACGGTTCTAATAAATACTTCTAAGCAAACTGCCTAATTTTGGTAAAACTGTTAAAATACACAAGGAGAGTTCCCAGAAATGATTAAGAACGTGTAATAAACACCTCAAGTACACGTAAACAGATTCTTACTACATTTAATGTCGTATTCAATCACGAAGGTTTCCAGGGAAAAGCTGTGGAATGACGAAAATACTGGTAATGTTTACAAGTCCGGGTACTTCCGGTGGCGTTTTCACGGGACTGTGCTTTCAATTATTAAGAGTTCATGTTTACAGAGCTCAGAATTGGTGTATAAAGCCTTGGAATCACGAGAATAGTGTTTATGTTTACAATTAAGGAGGATTGGGTTCGGCATTTTTGTGTGTCAATCAGTTAAAATGGTGACGGTTCTAGTAAATGCTTCTAAGGAAACTGCCTAATTTTGGTAAAACTGTTAAAATACACAATGAGAGTTCCCAGAAATGATTAAGAACGTGTAATAAACACCTCAAGTACACGTAAACAGATTCTTACTACATTAACTGTCGAATTCAATCACGGAGGTTTCCCGTGGAAAGCCATGAAATGACGTAAATACAGGTAATATTTACAACTCAGGGTACTTCGGGTGGCGTTTTCAATGGACTGTGCTTCCAATTATTAAGAGTTCATGTTTACAGAGCTCAGAATTGGTGTATAAAGCCTTGGAATCACGAGAATAGTGTTTATGTTTACAATTAAGGAGGATTGGGTTCGGCATTTTTGTGTGTGAATCAGTTAAAATGGTGACGGTTCTAGTAAATACTTCTAAGCAAACTGCCTAATTTAGGTAAAACTGTTAAAATACACAATGAGAGTCCCCAGAAATGATTAAGAACGTGTAATAAACACCTCAAGTACACGTAAATAGATTCTTAATACATTTAATGTCGTATTCAATCACGAAGGTTTCCAGGGAAAAGCTGTGGAATGACGAAAATACTGGTAATGTTTACAAGTCCGGGTACTTCCGGTGGCGTTTTCACGGGACTGTGCTTTCAATTATTAAGAGTTCATGTTTACAGAGCTCAGAATTGGTGTATAAAGCCTTGGAATCACGAGAATAGTGTTTATGTTTACAATTAAGGAGGATTGGGTTCGGCATTTTTGTGTGTCAATCAGTTAAAATGGTGACGGTTCTAGTAAATGCTTCTAAGGAAACTGCCTAATTTTGGTAAAACTGTTAAAATACACAATGAGAGTTCCCAGAAATGATTAAGAACGTGTAATAAACACCTCAAGTACACGTAAACAGATTCTTACTACATTTAATGTCGTATTCAATCACGAAGGTTTCCAGGGAAAAGCTGTGGAATGACGAAAATACTGGTAATGTTTACAAGTCAGGGTACTTCCGGTGGTGTTTTCACGGGACTGTGCTTTCAATTATTAAGAGTTCATGTTTACAGTGCTCAGAATTGGTGTATAAAGCCTTGGAATCACGAGAATAGTGTTTATGTTTACAATTAAGGAGGATTGGGTTCGGCATTTTTGTGTGTGAATCAGTTAAAATGGTGACGGTTCTAGTAAATGCTTCTAAGGAAACTGCCTAATTTTGGTAAAACTGTTAAAATACACAATGAGAGTTCCCAGGAATGATTAAGAATGTGTAATAAACACCTCAAGTACACGTAAATAGATTCTTAATACATTAACTGTCGAAATCAATCACGGAGGTTTCCCGTGGAAAGCCATGAAATGACGAAAATACAGGTAATATTTACAACTCCGCGTACTTCGGGTGGCGTTTTCACGGGACTGTGCTTCCAATTATTAAGAGTTCATGTTTACAGAGCTCAGAATTGGTGTGTAAAGCCTTGGAATGATGAGAATAGTGTTTATGTTTACAATTAAGGAGGATTGGGTTCGGCGTTTTTGTGTGTGAATCAGTTAAAATGGTGAAGGTTCTAGTAAATACTTGTAAGCAAACTGCCTAATTTTGGTAAAACTGTTAAAATACACAATGATAGATCCCAGAAATGATTAAAAATGTGGAAAAAACACTTCAAGTACACGTAAACAGATTCTTACTACATTTAATGTCGTATTCAATCACGGAGGTTTCCAGGCGAAAGCTGTGGAATGACGAAAATACTGGTAATGTTTACAAGTCCGGGTACTTCCGGTGGCGTTTTCACGGGACTGTCCTTTCAATTATTAAGAGTTCATGTTTACAGAGCTCAGAATTGGTGTATAAAGCCTTGGAATCACGAGAATAGTGTTTATGTTTACAATTAAGGAGGATTGGGTTCGGCATTTTTGTGTGTGAATCAGTTAAAATGGTGATGGTTCTAGTAAATGCTTCTAAGGAAACTGCCTAATTTTGGTAAAACTGTTAAAATACACAATGAGAGTTCCCAGAAATGATTAAGAACGTGTAATAAACACCTCAAGTACACGTAAATAGATTCTTAATACATTAACTGTCGAATTCAATCACGGAGGTTTCCCGTGGAAAGCCATGAAATGACGAAAATACTGGTAATATTTAGAACTCCAGGTACTTCGGGTGGCGTTTTCACGGGACTGTGCTTCCAATTATTAAGAGTTCATGTTTACAGAGCTCAGAATTGGTGTGTAAAGCCTTGGAATGACGAGAATAGTGTTTATGTTTACAATTAAGGAGATTGGGTTCGGCGTTTTTGTGTGTGAATCAGTTAAAATGGTGACGGTTCTAATAAATACTTCTAAGCAAACTGCCTAATTTTGGTAAAACTGTTAAAATACACAAGGAGAGTTCCCAGAAATGATTAAGAACGTGTAATAAACACCTCAAGTACACGTAAACAGATTCTTACTACATTTAATGTCGTATTCAATCACGAAGGTTTCCAGGGAAAAGCTGTGGAATGACGAAAATACTGGTAATGTTTACAAGTCCGGGTACTTCCGGTGGCGTTTTCACGGGACTGTCCTTTCAATTATTAAGAGTTCATGTCTACAGAGCTCAGAATTGATGTATAAAGCCTTGGAATCACGAGAATAGTGTTTATGTTTACAATTAAGGAGGATTGGGTTCGGCATTTTTGTGTGTGAATCAGTTAAAATGGTGATGGTTCTAGTAAATGCTTCTAAGGAAACTGCCTAATTTTGGTAAAACTGTTAAAATACACAATGAGAGTTCCCAGAAATGATTAAGAACGTGTAATAAACACCTCAAGTACACGTAAATAGATTCTTAATACATTAACTGTCGAATTCAATCACGGAGGTTTCCCGTGGAAAGCCATGAAATGACGAAAATACTGGTAATATTTACAACTCCGGGTACTTCGGGTGGCGTTTTCACGGGACTGTGCTTCCAATTATTAAGAGTTCATGTTTACAGAGCTCAGAATTGGTGTGTAAAGCCTTGGAATGACGAGAATAGTGTTTATGTTTACAATTAAGGAGGATTGGGTTCGGCATTTTTGTGTGTGAATCAGTTAAAATGGTGATGATTCCGGTAAATACTTCTAAGCAAACTGTTTAATTGTGTTAAAACTGTTAAAATACACAATGAGAGTTCCCAGAAATGATTAAAAATGTGGAAAAAACACTTCAAGTACACGTAAACAGATTCTTACTACATTTAATGTCGTATTCAATCACGGAGGTTTCCAGGGGAAAGCTGTGGAATGACGAAAATACTGGTAATGTTTACAAGTCCGGGTACTTCCGGTGGCGTTTTCACGGGACTGTCCTTTCAATTATTAAGAGTTCATGTTTACAGAGCTCAGAATTGGTGTATAAAGCCTTGGAATCACGAGAATAGTGTTTATGTTTACAATTAAGGAGGATTGGGTTCGGCATTTTTGTGTGTGAATCAGTTAAAATGGTGATGGTTCTAGTAAATGCTTCTAAGGAAACTGCCTAATTTTGGTAAAACTGTTAAAATACACAATGAGAGTTCCCAGAAATGATTAAGAACGTGTAATAAACACCTCAAGTACACGTAAATAGATTC